>NC_064671.1:31020000-31222500 GCF_943734685.1 Anopheles coluzzii | reverse complement strand
TCTCTCTCTCTCTCTCTCGTTTGATTTGAATTCATACAACAGCATGATGTACGACGCCGTTTAAGTGATTCATAAATTCACGGCCGACCATTGACGGGGCCGACCAAAGCAAAGAAAAAAAAATTCTTCCAAACGACCGCTTTTTGCACACACACCGCGTGTGAACGAACTCATCTGCAAAGGGAGGTTTGAGATGGAGGTTGAGGTATGAGAAGGAGAGCAAAAGATGCCGCCGAACCTGAGGCAAACAACGGCTAGGCTGCTTGGTGGACCGTACGGACCAACCTTTCAGCCGTATCAAGAGCACCTTTGAGAATCGGCCCAAAGACGATAGAGCAGCTTATTTTTAGCAGAAACAACTACGCCCGATTCTTTCGCCACCTGAACACGCCGCACGTTGTTTCTGCTTCTCACCATAAGCCTCGTCCCTTCAGAGATTGCGAAACGAACCATAGCGAAACGAATCGACTAGAAAGGAATGGGAATCCACTAGACAATGCATTTCAAGTGCATCTTGCAGAGTGTTGAAACAAGTGTCCCTGCTCATATAAATGCGCATATGTCTTGCTGCTTCAGGTAGGGAATCTACCATCACACAAGCTTCACACTTTATGATGGCGCTAACAGCATCTGACACGGTATGAAAAGCATACGGCCGAAGCGTTCGAAAGGGACGCCAAACGAGATTTTAATCTGTTGGCATACCGATTAGTACGGTATGTTGTTTAAATATTATATTCTTTTCGCTTCATTCGCTTCTTGAACGTTCGCCCCGAAAAGCGTGACAAATGCTTGTTAAAATTAGACCATCATAGCGTAATGCTGTTCGTGCAGAGTGTGCGTGTACACACATTTTTTCTCAGAATCGATAGGTAGGTGTCACCGTCACGGCACACAATTAGTGTAACTCATCGTGCGGTATTGTTTATTGAGTCTTGAAGTGGTTATGTCTTGGCATTTGGTGGTGTAAGGTTGAGTTGTGTTTCAATAGACATCGGAGTGCGCTGCCGTTCGTTAACAATAAGGAGTTGAAATTGGATGTTGCATTTACTTCCACAGGTTCAGAACATGGGAGTGCCTCAGTATATCATCAAAATGTTTTTTTTTTTTGCATATAGTTTAAAATACACAAAGCTTTAACATTATTTAAAGAACAAGCGATATTTTAATAGTAATTAACGATTACAATTTCAGCTGATTCAAAATTTAGTGAATAAATAGAATATATAATAGTAAAGCAAAATAGTTTTGATTTTATTGCCTTTTTTGACAATTAGTTTTTGGCTTTTCCTTGGCTGTTTATGGGATGGCTACACTTTCAACTCTTCTAAAAAAATGTTAAATATTTTTGCTATTCTTAACGGCATTTTAGAAGGAAAAGTAGTAAGTAGCTTGACCTTTTTTAGTCTTTTTTTAAGTTAATTTGTTTGTTTCGCGACACAATGAACAGTTTAACTATTTTATGTTATTAATTATCTAGATTTAAGCATTAAACAATCAAGACTTTAACAATAAATTTATTTCGATTGAGTCTTCTTTTAATTTTTACTTTCAATAGAATCGAAAAAAGAAAGTCAAAGTAAATCTAATGAAGCATACCAAAACACGTTTTGCATACATTTAGGCGCTGTTTTCTCTGAATCAGTAAAATGATTGAATTTCACTCCTAATAATCTAAAATTAGTTTGATGGAGCAAGATTTTTTAATTAAAAGAGTGCTTAAACCACTCACATGTTTGATTTCATTTTGATCCATAATGTACTTCCTATAGGCGTCCATTTGCACAATCTCATCCATCCGCCCAGCCAACCACTAATTGATAATCGTGTACACCACAGTGATCCTCTCTTCGAAACGGAACAACTGCACCGAAACATCCCAAATGATTGTATCAACCCGGTCATCAACAAACCAGTCAATCAGCTGCCATCGAGAACGGGCATCCCAAAACGCTCTGCCGTATCGAACGGACGAGAAGGACCCGGTTCCTATTTCAACACATCAACAGCATTGCACGCAGTCTTGATGGCTGTTTTGCAATGCAAATCATCGTCTTCTCCAGATCCTGGTCACTCGGTCCATCGAAACCCCGGTATCCCCGGTGTTCCTGTTGCTCCCGGGAAAGCTCCCTTCCCCCCAGCCCCCTCTATGGTAATTGCAGCTGGTCACGCGAACGTTTCACAAAATTACCCAATTTTCAATCGTTTCTGTGTTTGCCCTAATACCAGGCAGCAAACCCTTACAAAAGGCCAACTGCATGTCACGCCAAAGACAATGTGGCGCCAAAAAGTGCTCGGTTCATGTTAAGGACACTACCACCGTGTTGAAAAGCCGTTCGGTCGTTCGGATCCACAGTGCTGTGCTTGCGTTCGGTTTGCGTCATCACATTCCCACTCTACGCGGACCGGGATGTTGCTGTACGCGGTCTCCTTGCATGCGTATCCCTGTGATGTGTGAGGAGCAAGGAGAATGTGTGTGTGTGTGTGTGTGTGTGTGTGTTTGGGGGGAGATTCGGGGTTCCGCGTGTAGGACGAGAGCGTGATCTCAAAGCGCACACTCCATGGAGTATCGATACAACACGCTAGGCGGACGGGGCGGTACACAGGGTGATTGTGTGAGAGACGTTAATGTGTTTTGTCGCCGCTGCTCTGCCGATACGCAATGCATACGAAATTGAGCAATCGAAGCAGAGTTTGTGGGAATATTACTACATTAAATGTAATGTTACACCGTTATATGAAAAATAGTGTAATCTTCTTAAAAACACATTTAAAAGGAATCAAGAGAAGGCATGTCCCAACCGGCGTGAAAATCCGACACATCTTGCATGTAATGGCGCTTGTCTTGCTCGATTTTTTTATTTCTTCTATCCTTCTCTGTCGATTCTCGTATAAAAAAGCAACCTCACTGTTGTTGACACCTTACCCATTCCCGTACCTGACCGTACCCTTCACTTACCAGCAAGCTGCCGCGGGGATGTGTAGAACCGTGGCTTGAAGAATGGCAAATTAATTAAAATATCACATCCAATTACACACAGACACAGCGGCCGCAGCGAAGAGCGTTCGGGGACGTTTGCTTCGTGTTGGTTGCGAAATTTTGAATGCACTTTTACACGGGCTTCGTACACGTTTGCAGTGCAGAATGTGTTGTAATGACACTACACTGAAGGAAAAACGGACGGGGGAAGAGATTCGTTTCCACTTTTTTGCCTATTAGAACGCACGAAATAGAGCGTGCCGAGTGCCGAGCAAATACACATTCGTTTCTTTAGAACCACTGGCTGTTTAGATGCTCGTAAGTGAATACAGCTTTTCCACAAACCGGGATGACACAAACGACATGGCCGAAACTTGACAATTTGCAGCAAAAAACCTCGAATTCTACAAACACATTCCACTACACTTATGAGCAATGTGCAAGGATTTTCCTATCACACCGCTTTTTCCTTTCCTTCACAACCACAAACACACACACACCTGCACGGACAACGTTCCGAGGGGTGTTGCTTCACGCTTTTCCACGCGATACTATCCCGTGCGGTTTCTCAATACGAACTGACGCGCGCGCCGAAACTCCGGAGCGTTTGGTCGAGAGCGCATTCAACAAAACAGGGCGGGACCTTTCGATCCACACGTACAAGCTCTCTCTCTCTCTCTCTCTGGTTCTCTTTTCATTTCAAAGAGATTCTCATTTTCGTCTCACGAAAAGAAAATTAGCTCACGGCGTGGAAAACAGATGTTTTCCCCATCCCTCACACCAAAATCCCGGTTCCCGATTGTTGCCGCAGCGGCAGCTGTCACCAATACGAGAGAGTAATAGGCGCCCTTGACATATGTCTTCTTCTACCTTTGTACTCTTGTAAATCGTACTGTATATGTATGTATTGCATGGCACACTACGACAAATGTTTCACTGATCAACTTTGGCTCGGGCTTAATCGTACTTAGAGAAGGAACGCTTATACGGTACTGCTGCAACGTGCAAAGGCCTCAGTTGCCGCTCTGACTCGCATCCAAGCAGCCGACGACCTGGGCCAACATGTCGTTAAACTCGCCCACCGCACCCTGTACCGCCACCGCCAGACACTGCTCGGTGTCTTTCGCCAGCGCGGACACTTCGCGGGACGTGTGGCCGATGAGTCCGGCCGCATCCTTCACGATGCCCTCCACAATGCTTACCGCGACGGGGGCCTATTGGTGATGGAGAAGATCTATTAGAATCTCGAAAAACACATCCCACACTCAAAAATACTCACATTCTGCAGCGCACAGTTAATCTGATCCCCGATCCAGGAGTTGTCCTGCAGACACTTCTGCCCAATCGCCACAATTTGCTTCACCTTTTCCGCACCATCTTGAATGTGTTGCTCAATGTTTGCCTGTATCTTACGCACACGGTCCAACGTTTGCTTGCCACACTGTCCCGCCTTACCACGGGCACCTTGCACAATGTCCCTAATGTTCTGCGGGACCGACTCGAAGCACGGCGACACGCTGGAGCTAAGCTCGTTCAGTGCACCATCGTAACGTTCGATTTCCTTCAGCACCTTCTCGTTGTACAGCTGCTCCAGATCCTGGATGGCATCTTCGACCGAGGCGATCTGTTTGCCGGCGTTCTGCTCCAGCGAGGTGAGGCTTGCGAGTGCCTCCTTTGCAATGCCGTCGAGCAGATGGGTGAACTCGGCGAAGAATAGGGCTCGTGTTTCCGCGGAAGGGACTTTTTTCGCTGGCACTGCTACCGGGCCAGCTTGGAGCTTATGAGATGGGATGGGAAGGCACTTCTATGTAGATACAAATCTTGATATTCGTAGTTCGCTGGGACTTACCTGCCCAAGGCAAAGCGCTAGCACTCCTATCAGAAGTAGTTTCATCGTTTTGATGTACGCAAAAACCTACCAAGTGTGCAAGCCATTTCGCTTTTATAATAAGCTTTATTTACTTTTAAAACCCACTTCAACATGTCATCGCACTACTTGAGAAGTTGTGGTCTAGGTATGGTATCTTTGTTCGATATGACGAAGTCTTTTTTATCAGCTCGCTATCTTGACCGTGCAAAACAGCCTGCGTGAAGGGGAATTTCTCATCCGCAGACTCATTACCGGAGCGTGTGTTTTGATAAGCGGTGACATGACTTCCATTAAAATTACTTCCAATTTTCCCATGGGCACTTTATTTGCTATCTGTTTGTTTTTTTTTTTTGTAAAAGAATAAAGGCTCTACATCTAACAACCTTATCACTAATTGCTACGGTATATCACTTAGATTTTACTCCTCGACAGTGCACCCCGCCAGTGACTTTTTCTTTTCCGTCTCTCTGTGCTTTCCCTTCGCTTTACCTCCCTTGCCCTTGGAGACAATCGGTGCCGTAGCAGCAGTCGCGGTAGGAGCGGACCCATCCCGTACACCGTACGTCAGTAATCGATCGAAATCGTTCGCACGATCCAGCACCTGGCCGTGGATGGTTTGAAAGTCGAACGTTTTCCCCGCGGTGCCCCCATACTCGGCCGGCAGTATGTCCGCCGGAATGTACTCGTGCAGTGACGCCCAGTTGGAGTAGTGGAAGCGTACCTGGTCCTTAATCTTCTTGCTCAGCATCGGGTACAGGATGGCGATCGCTGCATTCATAAACACCGAAGAGTTGACCACGTGAAATTCGATGTTCTTCAGCGGCAACAAATCCGTCTTAGCCGACCCGATGCGTATGTTTTGTGGCGTTAGAAACCGAAAGCTCTTCAGCGAGTAGCCGCTCATATCGATCAGGCACGTGACGCCGCTCTCGAGCGTCTCGAGCTCGTTCAGCATCAGCTCGAACCAGATATCGTCCAGATTGGCCAGATCGGTCACGGCCATGCTGGAGAAGTCGATCGCCCCGAGGCGGGTGATAAAGACGCGCCGGCCTCGCCGGTCGCGCCGGTCCAGCGCGAACTTTACATTTCGATTCAGCAGCTCGCTGTAGGTGGCGATCGGTTTGTGGAAGAACCATTCCGGATTCGCTTCCTGGTTTTTTTTTTAAATAGAAGCAGGGGGCGTTAGTGAGTCATAAGGCACATCCGAGCAACTGTAGCTGTAACTCACCTTCAGCTTGATCAGTTTCACGATGCGCCCAAACGCTTCCTGTACGTCCCAGTCGCAGCAGTACAGAAATCGGCAGAGAAACAGTTCGTCGCTTCTACGCTCGCAGTCATCGTAGTCTAGGAAGGAAAGAATCGAACGAAAGAGAGCAAAAAGAAACACGTTAAAACGAGTCTGATTAGCAGCGGTTATAAGAGCGGTTTTAGAGCAGATAAAACCGGTTGGATAAAGAAGCTTAGTTGCGTGTTTTGTGGTGCGTTCGTTTTCTGCTGTACGTGCGGTTCGATGAACAGCGTGTGGTGATCGATGGAGCAGCTTAAGCACACCGTACACGAGAGATATTTGAAGCCATTTGTATCGAGAGTTTCTCTTTCGTTTGAACACCTTTTGACGGTTTCTAGTAGTGTAATCGAAGGAGGCTTTTCATTTTTTTTTTTCAAATTATACGTTACACTAAATGTAAAACTCAAAGGTATTGATAAAGAACACTTAATATTTTCTCAGTTTTGGGCTTTTTACTATCGTAATTTTTTTGAATAAAATAATTTATAATAATAAAATAATAATAATAATAATAATAATAATAATAATAATAATAATAATAATAAAAATAAAAATAATAATAATAATAATAATAATAATAATTATTATTATTATAATAATAATAATAAAAATAATAATAATAATAATAATAATAATAATAATAAAATAATATTTTAATAATGCAACAGCCCTTGCTTGATTATTCTTATATTACTTTCTTTTTTAGGGCAAGATAGTAAAGCGTTTTTCGCTGTTGAAATTTATACTGTTTTAAGTAAATTATAAAGTATTATTTTACCAGCAAAAGTAATTCATTACTTTTTAGAGCATTTTGTTTCGAAGATTATGAAACTGAAAACATTGTGCACGTTTTTATCCATTTCATATGGATTATTATGTTTATTATAATGTTTTTTCACTGTTACATTTAAATGTAATACCATTATAGAATTTGTTATTTAAGTTTGAAGTTTTAGACAAACACCTTTTAAAAAGAGAAAATGAAACGCTGCTAAAAAGAAGCAAAACACAAAGCATAGAACAGCATGGAAGGAATTTATGGAAATAAGTTCTATCTAGCGCTTAAACCGGTGGAAAGTAAAAGCAACCAACCAAACAAGTTTTTCAATGCCATCGCATTACAAATTCACGATAGCGAAATCATTAGCTGAAGCTAAGTGTGTGTGTGCCTGGATGCATTCTCACTCAAAAGCAAATACGAATCCGTATACGTAGTATCGTCGTTTACACCCCATCTGACTAATCGTCAAAGCTACTAGTTCCTCGTTGGTGTTAAGTGGGCTCTCGTACCCCCACAGTTGTATATCCACTTGTGAACGACGCTCTCCCGCGCACATAAATAAACCACCACTCGTGAACGATCCACTGAGTGCGTCCATGACAGTGACCGCGGGCGAGCGAACGAGCGACAGCAAACGAAACATACCTGCCATGCTTCCATAGCACGCAAGAAGGTCGCAGTTGGAGGTGGGTTTTTTTGCTTGCTTTTCTTCGTCTGCAGTTTAATCGGTATTGCAGCCAAAACGGGACGGAACGGCACATGAGGCCTTATTGAGAGACGCGGCCTCACATGCCGTGCTCGTGCTTACGATTGACTTATTAACTAATAGTTTGCAACCGATTGGCAGATGATCACGTTGGTGCTAACTGGGCTGATTGAATGGCGTCCGGTGGCCATCGTTTAATGGAACGCTGGTAATAGGTAGCTCGTTTACGAAAGCCTGTTGTTTATTGCAATAAAAAAAAAAGATTGGTGAGTGAATTAACTTCCTCACATTCGAGCCCATTCATTATTAGCGATCTTACATCATTAGGCGTTTGGTCCGTTGACAATGTCTGGCTCCAAACAATCTTAGACACACAGCCACACACAAAAAATGAAATTTGAAAAAGGTACATACAGCTTTCACTGGCAGAGAAATGCATTCGATACAGCTTAATTGCAGCGCGCACTTTCGCTTTCGTGTCTTGCCAACCGGCGAAACAAAAGGGTAGTCGCTGCAAGCTTTTTCTCTATTGCAGGTGCAATCAAAAGTGCATTCAGTGCAGCATAATTGTGACGAGCCCGTGACCGTGTACTTCCGTGCAATTGCATTGTTTGATGATCTTTGCTGCGATGCTGCTTGCAACACCATTTACAGGGGTTGCCGTTGTTTTACAACAGTTTATCAATTATTTGAATTATTGTTTTTACTTTTTATCTTTTTTTTTTTCATACGATTCATAGACTGTTGAATAAAAATAAATTGAATCCTTTTAACGATTTTTTGCATTATTCAAAATTGTATTTAGGTTAAATGTACCAATAGTGGTGCAATTTGTAGTGGTACCGATGTGTTTTAATGGATTTAAAGTGTAAGAAAGGACATTTTCTGAATATTTTAACACATAGCAATTGTAATATGTTTTATCTTCGCAATCACAACCATTTTTACCATGAAATACATCAAATTTTCAAAAAAATACAATTTTTTGTGACTGCTTCGTTGTACCTATAGTGGTGGTATGGTTCCTATAGTCGTCTTATTGTGTTCCTATAGTGGTGGTAAACAAAGATGCATCAAAAACGGTGTATAATATCAATGAAACTTAGTTTAGAAGCTGTTTTCGTATGAATAGCAAAGATTACTGCCATAATATTGGTTTCTTCCGTAATTTGATCGTAAAAAAATGTATAAATTTGATCGATGAAACTATTGACTAAAGTACTGCATCACACCTGTCGTCAACCTACACCCGGAAGAGTGTGCTTGATTTGAAGTCAATTTTTCATTCAGCCATATAAGCGAATTTTGGCCTGTTTTTGGTAAATTTCCTTCATAAAACTCATTTCTGTTGCTTATTTTAGTGAAAACAGTACATGTCAAAAATATCCTCGAATAAACAGAAAACGACCTGTTTTTATTGATTTTATAACTATAACCACTATAGGAACATGCCTGTTTTGTGTACCTATAATGGCACTATGGTGAAAAACACTTAAAAATGCATAAATATGGTTAAAAGGCAAATAATTTTAGTAGAACAATAACATTTCATAACAGTTATTTTGAAAAACTAGTAATTGCGTGGTTATATGGTCATTTAGAACGTTAACAGAAATATGAGTTTCGTTATGAAATCCTAAGGATTTTGGAAAAATGTTGACACATTTCACAAAATAATGGATTTTTCGGTCGCTAAGTAACGGAATGGCCCCATTTAACTTTTAAACCCTTTGTAAAAGGCTAAAGAACATTTCACACTAACGTAAATAACGTAATTACTTGTAATTTGCCGTATGAACCGCTTTTTAGTGCAATACCACCACTATTGGTACTACCACCACTATAGGTGACAAATTCAAATCTGTTTGCAAAACACTCCAAAATCCTTGGAAACTCTGTATCTTTTTACAAACAAATGCTTCTTAAGATTACTCTGAAACTTACGCAAACCTACTTAAAAGTCACTCAAAGAGTGTAAAAGAATGGAAAATTTTCAATCGACCAGTCCAATGATCAATCTCCGCTTGCCCTCGGCCCGAAGTTTCTCATGCCGCGATCGTTCCGCCTTTCAGCTGGCCGCTCCATTTGTGATCGACATTAAATATGCAGCGGCGTTGATAAATATGCTGATGCGTTAGTTTTTGTGTGTGTGTTTGTAGATGAATGGCGGTTTCAGTGTCTGATTCCACTCTCTGCGCGCTTCGACCCCTTGATGGGTCGCCCATCTGCAGAGGTGCTTGATCGCGATCTTGCTGGACACTAATGAATAAAACCAGGCACGCATCGAACGGCCGAACGGTCTATCCCTAAACACTCCTCAAAAGAGCTTTTTCGTGTCTTGCCCTTCTTTTCTAACACACACGCACACACATACGCACGATCGCTTCAACCTTCAATGTCACCGCACCAGCCGAAGAGGTCGATTTCGTGCGCCCACCACCTACCAGCAGCCACTTACTTTGTATCAGCTTGCGCAGTTCGTTGATCTTCCTCACGCGTTCGGGCTGATCGGCGAAAAGGGTCACTGGGGCGTCACCGGCACTGGTGACATCTTCCGTCTGGTCCTTGCGTGCGTTTGGCGCACTTTTCGCTACCGCCTTTATTTCCGGCATGACGGTGAGCACACTGGTGAGTTCTGTAAACAAATCGAAGCGGAAGTAGGAGGGTTATTGTTGTTGTTATTGTAATGATTCAACATTCCAAACACGATCGCATTACGATGTTTTCGATATTGATAGCGTCCTGGTACGGGGGTTACGCTAATCTTACAAAATTCAACACACGTGGCGCTTGCGTGCCAGAATGGACAACAAAACGATAATTCTTGGGACGGCGATTGAACTGGTACCGTCATTAATATATAACTAGCCGAAGGTGATAAGCCGGTTGATGTGAAGGTTAATTACAAAACCAAGCGTTTGGAGCGCCCGGAACGGAAGCGTGGTGCGCCGTTAACAAGGTGCGTAGCAGGTTTGTTTGTTGTTCTGGCTGGCCCGTACTGGTTGGTGTGCTGGGTGATCGATGCTGCGACGAATTGACGTCAAAAAAAACCCCCCGAAAGAAACCCCGCTCTCGACAATGGGAAGAAGGTTGTTGTTCGCTTTTTTGGTAACCACGCAGCCGGAGATTGATGAGGTTTTTTTGGAGGGGAAAGGGAGCTTTAGTTCGGTGGAACGGTTGAAATTAGATCAAAGTTAAAATTGAAATGCTAAGAAGAAAACAGGCGTTCATTAACGACTGGCGGGGCATTATACAACGGGAAAGCAAAGGCCGACAGCCTCCTTTCGCTTTCTGAGTTCAAGCATAGCTTTAAGAATGAAAAAAGACCTCATATTGAGGTCATTCAAGAGGTATATTGTGGTACATTATTGTAGGAAGAATCAATGGTATTACAGGGTGTTTGAGGATTACATAGACATGTTCAGCGTGTTGTAGATTCGTTCAGGCATATAATAGAATATTTCAGCGAGATATAGAATTGTTCGGAAGTAGGCGTTGACATGTTCGGTTATACTGTAAAGATGTCACTTTCGAACCCCTTGGACTGCAGCTTGGATCATTCTCATCTGAAGGTAAACAAACGATTTTCGTAAAAATATGTTTGTTTTAACTAATTCATGTATTGAACAGCTTGAGGAATGATTATTAGCTACTTTTAAGACTTTCAAGAATGAAAAATTGAACCCTAAGGCACAGTGTGTAAACAAAACAAACGACAGCACTACAGAATCGCTGAACATGTCAACACCTACTTCCTAACAATTCTATATCTCGCTGAAAGAGTCTATTATATGTCTGAACGAAACTACAACTCGCTGAACATGTCTATATAATCATCGAAAACCCTGTATTGTAAAAGTGAGTTCTTTTATAGGCAAACGTTTAATTTCGTTCTAAAAATTTAACTAAGCGACGAATCCACAGAATGACCAACGAATCTAGTGCGTCTTTTTATATGGGTTTACAAAGGTTCTCAAAGCTATCGGGCACTTCCTTGACTCTTGACTCTTAAAGTTGACTATATTCTATGGGATTTAAATCCATGGCACTCTTGATGGACTACCTGATTGGTAAATCTTATTAGATTATTTTCCAAAAAGGGTGCTGTAGAGTCCAATTCCCATCGTATAAAGCTTATTTTTTTTCGTAAGAAAGAGACATTCTTGAGTCTCCCACAACTATGAGAATCTCTGAAAACCCCTTGTATTGCAACTAATTATACTATGCACTTAACACATTTGTCTTGCTATTAGGATGCGCTTCTATCAATACAACCATTTACCACTGTCTCTCCTATAAGCTTTGTTCTTTACAACATCTCTCACATCCATTTACATGTCGGCATGCACAATCAAGCAAACCAAATAATCGTACACATTGTAGCACGATTTATAAAGGGGTTATACTTTTCACGTTGCAGTGCTAATAAAACATCACACCCCGAAAGTGTCATTAAATAAACGCCTGTTGTCATTCTGTTCTGTTCGGTACAACAGTTGAACGGTGCTGTAAAGTTCAATGTGCTGCCGCGCTGTTTTGAAAACGAATTGCAAAACATTCAATTTACACCCTCACCGGGTGGGGGGAACAACACTAAATTCTTTTCTTTCATTGGCATTTTGTGCTGCTGCTGCACCCTATCTACAACCAACCAACGATGCAATAAAATAGTCTAAAAGCCACTTAATAATACGTTGCGACAAAGCTGCATTTATGGTGTGCCAGTCTTCTAATTTTTTGTTCATATATCGCGTAGACAAACGACATTTGCCCCAGCACAAAACAATCTGATTTTTGGTATGCTTTACGCACCAGCTGTCTGGTACAACCTTGCCCTACCAGCAAAGCGTCACACGGAGAGCAAGCTATTCGTGAATTAGTAATATTTATTCCCGCTCCACCCCCTTGCTGTTGTGGGGCGCTCCACTCGCCGAATGCGCAAATCGCCCAAATGGGTAGAAAATTGAAACGACAGCGAAAGTTGTACTAACACTGCATAGCAATGGAGCGGGCTTACTGCAAGGTCAGCAGGCACAAGCGGGTTGGGTTGGGAATGGGTTCGCCCGGCACTTGGCGCACACTAATTTGATTTACAATCTCTAGGCACTTTGCACATCAAATTGTCGACGACTGTGGTCGAATGGTGAGTAGTGAGCCACCACGTCCACGTCCTGCTTGGAAAGCATTAATTCGTGGCTTTTTTTACTAAGCATATAGAGCTGCTAGTTGGGAGGGAGTTTGTGATGGTTGAGAAAAAAAGGACCATAAAAAGAAGACACCACTTGAAGGGTAATTTAATTGGGTAAAATGAAGGAATGCGTTTGTGTTACACTCGGGTCAATCTATGCGTCTGAGGGGATTCAACCTTCAAGTACGACACAGTTTCAAGCGACATGTTTCAGCGTTCTCATACACCTCTACAAATGAAACACGATCTTTAATCCACGAGACATGATCGGTTGTTATTTGAGCCCGGTTTTGCAAATCATCTTCTTGTGAAACATATATACATACATACATACATACATACACAAAGGCAAGTCTTTAGGCCTTCACCACTGCTTTGAAATACGGAACTATTCATTAGCGAATAAAGGTCACAAGGTTTACAGCATACATTAACACAAACACTCGCTTTACCCCACCGCTACATAACCGTGCACACTCCAGCACAGTCGTGACCTGAACGCCATCCTAAAAGTCTATCCTCGTTGCATAATTTTCTACTCATTAACGGATGTGCCCGACCGCTTCACTTGGGACTCCCTTTACAATGGATTACCACCAACAACAAGCCTCCCCCCAAAAACAGCAACGGCACTTTTGTGTTTGAAACCGGCACCAAATATGCACTGCAACCAGCAGCGCACAGGATCACTTTTTACGGGATATCCCTTTTACGGTGGATTTCGTTTGTTTGTTGCTTTTGCTGGAAGTTTAGCAACTTTCGATTGACACACATCCGTCGACTTTCCAGTCCGACCCGCCTGTAAACGGTAAACACTGAAACCACTGAATATTTCCAAGGCCAACACACACAAAACAGTATTCGAATCCGATAAGCCACCGTTGCAGCGGGCAAAGGCGAGACGAGAGACTTCAATGCAACCGATAGCGATGAACCCTTTCGAGAAAATCGAATTCGATGCAACCCTAAACTCAAAGCACACACATACACACATACACTCACACTTACCGGTCTCTATAGTTTTCTAGCACACACACACGCACCGAACAAAAAACAACACTTTGATACCGTCGGCACTTGATACCGCACTCGTGGACGGACGCGTTTCGAATGTGAGCTGCCGCCACGCGTCCGGAAGGTTTTATTCCACGGTGCGGGAAGCGATCGCGCGCGCGCGCGCGCTCACCCGCTCGCAACCCGAGCGCTTGCTGACGCTTGCACCAGCAGCAGCACACTTTTGTGATCGGGTTTTTTTCCTTCTCTTGGGTTGATCGATTTTGGTGTTTTCGGCAAGTGTAGGGCGCTTGGAAAGGAAATGCTTTTCATTGCACTTTGTTACTCAATTTGGAGCTTCTAAATTCTGGGAACTGCGTGTGTGTGTGTATGTAGGAGAACGTTGTGTTTTTCGGTCACTGAATTGGTGCTGTTTTTTGACCGAGATGGCACTTTTTAGCTTCAATTTCTACCGTTGATGAGTTCAACGAACATTGGCAGACAGCAGGGGGGCAGTGGCTGTGTGGCTTTTGTTTCGACTGTGGCTCGTGACTCAACAAATCAGCACATTTTAATATAGAGCACGGTTGAGATTAATTCGCGAGTTGGAGAAGCAAGTGTTTTGCAAATCGTAAGAAAGAGAAGAAAAAAGAGTCAAATACATTTGAAGTGTGATATTTTATTGTGAAATTATTTCGAGTACTATTTATTGCAACTTAATTATGCATTCAAAACATTTCGTCCGAAAACGTTCGATGAAACGTTCCTACAATTACCCAACCCGCAAAAGCTCATTTTCGCCGGGATTTACGACCAAGCGAAAATAAAAATTATAACATTTGTATGGGGCGAACACACACACACACAAATTATGGTGGCTGATTATGGATGGGAAGATTATGGTTCTGTCTTCTGTTTCGCTCTCGCTCACAGACGATGGTGTCCCGTCGCATTCTCACCATTTTATAGGCGCAAAGCTGTGGTTGTTGCTGCTCTTTCTCGCACGTGAGGGAGTTTTCTTTCTCCTTGTTATTCCCATGTGTGGCATTGGCTGCGAACGATCATCATCCTCCTGATCCGTTAGTTAGTTAAAGGTAAATTGTTAGCAGCAATGGCTGTGGCACACTCAATGCTGCACAAATTCGTGCACTTTATGTGCCACACTGTACGGAAAACGTTTTGTGACTAGCACAACAACACAATTTAGCAACACAGCCCTGGCTTTAGTCCTGAATTAAAAAGAACCTAAAGCACATGTATGATGTTGTGTGTAGATTTGGTACATTTTACACGGACGGGCAACAATTAAATGCCGCATATTGTAAACCCTTTAAACTAAACGGCAGAATGCGATTTAAACGTCATTCTGCTGCTCTATTTGACATGCACACAGACTCATTGAACGCATGATGTGATTAAACCGTTTCCTACGAGGCCATACGCGTTCGATTCTCATCCGGACCATTCCTCAGGTATGAAGAACTGACTATCCGATAACGTGGTTTTAGTAAGGTAAAGAAGAAGCCGTTACAGCCCGGTCCACAGTATTGGTCGTTACTTCAAAGAAGAAGAAACTTTGTACGGGAGGATGTGGCTTGAATTGCTGCGCTAAGCCTCGGCTCGTAAGGGATGCAAGATCACCTGTACAACAAAGAGATCAGGAAGATGGCAGGGAGCTGTGGGGTCTTATCGGCCACGGACTGCAATCGATCACGTGGCTCCACGGAGCGCTGGTATGTGGTCAGCAAGTGCAGTATGTAGTTCGCCAGCCACCATCCCGTCCCGTGGGAGCAACGAGTTCGAGTCGGCTCAAATGATCCGGATCGTTTACGGATGGTTCCCACCCGGTAGGTCGACCCCCACCCAGTGGCGGATTAACAGGTGTAGAGGCCCTAAGCGGTCACACGAATGTGTCGAGCGAGTCGATTTTACTTTTGAGCGGGGGCCCCACACGGCCGCTTTATTTGCGTACTGGCAGTGGCGAATCTTACGGTAGGCGGACTAGTCGGTCGCCTGGGGCTCCGCCGGTTTAGGGGCTCCGTAGTTCGCTAGTCTATAGTATGCCTATGGACAGAGTACTAGCGACAAGGGCACCCGGAAGGATGGACGTTGGGGCCCCGAGGCTGGCTAATCATTTGCACAACTCCCTTCCCCCCCCCCCAGCAATTTTTTTCAGGTTTACTGTTAAATATCCCTACAGCAAGCAGTGCCGGAAACCACCCCCCCCCCCCCCCCCCCCCTAGAACACCATTTACAGGGGGCCTCAACTCGTCTAATCGCCTAGAGCCCCCAATACCCTTTATCAGCCACTGCGTACTGGTTAATCCGCCCTGCCCGTACCTTGTATACTAAACTATGCTAGCCTTATTAAACAGCAACACGAATCAAAAAGGAAAGAAAAGGGAAGGGAGTATGGAAATGGTGGGCAAACAAGAGCGGAAGGAGGGGCGGGAAGGAGCGGTTCGACTATCACCGAAGAGGTGAGATGAGAAGAAGAATGCGTGGATTGCGTGCAGCAGCGCGGATTGTTCCGGAGCGACGATGGGCTCTAAACAATGGATCGGAATGGACGAGAGCGAAGCGAGCTGGAAGGGGAGCGGGAAGGACATACAGGAAGGAAGCAACATGCATTTTTTGTAAGTAAATATTCTTCCTTCCCGCCACACTTTGAAAATAAATTTCTGTTAAAAATGAAATCAAAAGTATTGTCTACATCAATCTTATGAGCGGAGGATCGTAGAAAGTTTATTTATCTTTTTCTTATTTTACACAACAACCATTGTTTTTCTACCTGCCTCAACCACTCTTGAGCACGGATCTCCTGTTTTTTTGTTATTCATCTTGGCGTAACGCCCTGCGCGTTCATGCCGGCAGCCGGATAGTCAGCCCATACGAGGATTGAACCGAAGACGAGCATGTTGTTAAGTCGTGCGAGTTGACGTTACTAATTGATTTACCCATAGCGGGATAGCCAGTCCTGAGCTACTAGCACCATACGGGGCTTGAACCTAGGACTGGTATGTTGTGGTATTGTGTTCGGGTATCACGACAACGAGGGACCGCCGAAACCAACCAAGCAATCCATAGAATGCGGGGACGCGTGGAGCACCTTGGCGCGTGAAAGGTCCGGCTGCATCGCCGGCATGTGAGGCTCCCGAGGGCCGGTCGCCACAGCCTATCCCCGAGCGCAGCCGCAGCGCTATCGACAATGCATGCAGCATAAACATCACTTACGCATGCTGCGTCGATGGCGAGTTCAGCGACGGGCTAGAACACAACTCTCTATGCCACCCGCCAGGCAGCGACATGGCCGCGCCGCACCATCCGCAACGATGATGCGTCTCCAAAAAAGGCGAGAGAAGGAGCAAGCCAGGCAACGCGAGCGAGCGATGCGTGCGCCAGCCATGTCGAGGCGGGGTCTTCCTTGCTTACAGCATCGAGCGAGAGGCGGGGGAGACGTTCCTTTCTCTCTTCCGAAGAGTAGACCCCGGTAATAAAGAAGAAGACAGTACAAAATGCATCCTTACTTGTAATCCCCATTGGTAGGGATGAAGGGATAGAGAGGGGTAGGGGAGGATTGGATGGGTTTGTGCATTATTGATAAAAAAGTAATAAATGGAAAGACAACATGTGTTCAATGATAACATTCGTCATTTGAACATTTGACTTTCCGTTAAGTTTATCTAAGCATTGGTTGGCTTCACATGTGCGTACTAGTGCATTGATAATTGTCCTTTGATTGCTTCTTCTTTTTTTTTGCACAAGCGCAACTAACTGCACTAACAAACAATATAAAACCACTACGAAGCATGCATTCAATCGATCCGGCAAATAGCTCGATCGGTAAATCGATTCCATCCACACGACAACTTTGCGCGGTGATCAAATCCGGATTCGAACGACGGCTGCAGGCAACGCGCAATGCATCAGCAGCCAAAAAAAACGGGAAGGAAAAAAAACAATAACCCCAAGTCAAGCGCGCTCACACAAGGTCAAGCATTCGCTAATAGCCGCTGGGAGAAAGAGGGGAACGAAGGAGGTGGTGGAAAGCGACGTCACACAAAGCGACTGTGATCTGGAAGAACGGATAAAGAGGACAGCAGACAAGCGTGTTATCACTCCCACCACTAGCAGCCTATGAACAGCTGGTGTGATCGCCACTACCGACAAGCAAGGAGTAAGGGGGGAGGGCAATATTCGTTTTTTTGTAGCCATCCATAAAATCTATTTTTTTGTGGCTGCTATTCGATACAACAACCCAAAATCAGCAAAACCACCCATAATTTTGCTGTTTTTCGCCGTGAAATCTATTTCAAAAAATTCGCTTCGTCGAGTAACCTCTTATAAGCGACGTAGCCCCGACGACGGGTGGACGTTCGCACGACTTATGCACGACGTCGAAAATTTTATAGCATTGCCGGATTTTGCGGGTTGGGAACGGCTGAACATAATATTCGGGTATAATTTTAGAAACTAACAAACTAACTTCTTCTTTTTTATTTATTGATTAAATGTCATGTATGTATCCTACGTCTAAAAGGTATGGCGAATCATGAACTAATTCATTTTTTTGTTTTCTTTTTGAAAATATATGTATCACACTATCTACTTCCCGCACTTTTTCATGCAACGGCTATACTCAGCTTATAAATCTAAGACCCTGTACGGTTGGCGCTTTTCATCGCTACACAAAAACCCTCCCAAACAGTCTCCTTCGAATGTGCCCACACACATGCACACACTTCCTTCAATCCTCCAGCAGTGGTTCCGACACGTACCCGAGCTGCTGCAGCTCATCCACCACCTTTTCGTCCCGGCTCAAATGCTCCAGCCAGTACGTGTACGGATACTCCGGCTTCGTTCCACCGTACCGCTCGGGCAGCGCCTCCGGATCAATGTACTTGTGCAGCGAGGCCCGATCCGTACCGTGGAAGAACAGCCGCTGCCGCATCTTGTCCGTCAGCAGGGGTTTAAAGATTTGAAACGCCGTATCAAACACCCAGCCCTGGTTGACGATGTGTATCTGGCTCGTTCGCAGCGGCATACTGGTGGCCAGCAGGGCCAGCATCTTCTGGGCAACGGCAGGCGTCAGATTCCACGCGTGGTTCAGCGTAAGTCCCTCCAGATCCATAATCCCAATTCCGCCCAGCACCTGCGACTGTGGTTCGAGCGAACCGACCTCCAGCAGCAGCATCGTCGCCCGGAACAGATCCACAATCGGTATCTTGGACGGGCGCCACTTGCCAAACTTGAAGCAAATCACCCGCCGGCCCTCCTGATCGCGGTAGGGCGAGATCGAGATAATGTCGTCATCACCCAACGAACGCAGCGCCATCGGATTGACGTTCTCGTAGAACTCGGGATTGCTTTCCCGGAACGCGTAGTAGCGCACCATCAGGTTGTACGCATGGTGAACATTCCAGAACCGAGCGCGCAGAAACTTTACCAGATAGTCGTCGTCGATGCGGTGCGGAATGCATTCGCCCTTTTCTACAATGGTAATTGAAAAACCAATCGTCAGTGTCACTGGCACGAGCTGAGCCGGTACTTTTCCACACACTCTTACCATAAATCATATCACGCAGCTCCTCGATCATTAGGCTCGTTCGGTCCGGATCTTCGCCCTGCGTACGAGCGACCTCGGCCACCTTGGGTGGGAGCTGCCGCTCCATGTACAGCTGATGGATCACTCCCTCCGGTTCCGGCATTCTGCGCACGATCTGGGGACCCTGCCACAAACGACACGCTCTGTACTTTCGGGGCGGTATTAGGATTTGCTTTTTCACCTACAAATAAACACACACAAAGACACATTTTACAACACATTTTAGTATCGATTTTACAAAGATCAAGAGTAGGTTTTTTTCACAATAAAGCCGTTTAAATATCTCCTGAACCGAAACGACACACCACGGAGAGCCATTGCAAGCACACTAATTAATAGGCATTAAAACCAATATTAATTCGCGCTTGATTTCTCCGACGCGGTTAACCTTCATCATATTTCTTGCTTCGTGCACTGCAGACAAGATTATTTTTTCTGCAATCTATCTACACTTTAACCGATCCCAAGCACCAAGTAATTTGAATAACGTTTGCCACTACCATGTTGCTGCAGTTTATGCTGTCTCCCGTGTGCCTATGTTGCTGCGCTCGAAGCGTCCAAGAAATGCACCACGTTGCGTTCACACCGTCCGACGGCAAGCGACTGATCCGAGGGTGTTCGGCCCCATCCGACTTCCGAACAACGCCAGATCGATCGCACGCATTTTCTTTCCCTCACCCCTCGTATTACCCGTTTGCCCGATGGCGTTTGCCAGCAACAACACGTTGACCATTCGGCTTTCGCGGTCAATGACAAATTGGTCACACGCATACACACACACGCATGCACGCCTGACGTCTTGGTAGGGCTTTTTCCATCAAGAACCCACCCAGCGGTTGCAACCGGTAGCGCACCCACGGTCCGTTCACTGAACCGATCGCATATCGATGAACCTTCCCCCTCCCGCTCTAAGGGCTCGACATGCTCTGTGGAGAAGCTCACCTCACGCATTGAGGTAGTCTCTTGGGCAGTCTGCGAAGGTCTGCGCACATCCACAAATATAATAATCGGCAGTGTCGCCGGAAAAGGTGTACCCCCGGGTACGGTGACTTTCCGGTTATGGTCGACTGGAAGTTACACCGCGTCCGCGAGGGCGACCGTATGCAGCAGTGTGAAGTTACACCGCTGCGATTGCAAGGGCACGTTAGGCGCGCGAAGTTATCAATCAAATCTCGAAATATTTCCATTCAAAACTTTCCGAAGCCTGTGTTTGGGGGATGCTTTGTTGTTGTTTTTGGGGACTAGAATTTACGCAGCATCGATGATGAGATGGGACAGAAGCGATGTTCGCCGTCTACTGTACGCACACCGCGGCTTCAGATTACACGGTTCAATAACAAACAAATTGATGTGGGGAAGTGGACAGAAATGGCGTTGGTATTATGATAGGGTACTACTGCCTAGTTTTGTTGTCAACAACAATATTCCACCGTGCTTGTTTTGTTCATGCAAATCATCACCAGCAACACGCTCATCATGGCCTGTTCCAATGGCGGAACCGATGATGTTCAGTGTCGGGGTGGATGCCATACTTGGACGCCGATGGAGTTGTTGGGAAGGAGTTGAGGCACACAATATCTTCAGTTGTTTAAACACATTAAGCTACCTGTTCTTGGCTGCCTTTTTGGAGGAGAGTTCTTGTTCTATTGAATTTAACATCTTTTTGAGATAAATGATTCAAATATATAATATTTCAGCTCGTTTGATTCCTAGAGCCTTGAACTCCAATCCAAAATTGAAGAACGACAGTGTTCTAGCGAAGTTTTATACACTTAAATGTTTGTGAAACACCTTGTAACTTTTTGACTTTAGTTGTACGTTACATTTAGCTTATAAAATACACACAATTTACCTACCAATTGACAGACAAACTGAGTATTCAGCTCACGCAAAAGTGCTTGCAATTGTTTACGTGCAGCTGTACGTGATTTTCGACCACGTTTCGGCCAACTACGTGCTATGCTCAATGCCAATGGTACGATCACAGTTGCCAAGGCTTGCTTAAGAATGCCCAAGCGTTAAGCGTTATCAAACGTTAATGCATTAAATTCGATGTTATGTCTAAACAGCTGAAATGAAAACGATATAAATCGAAACAAAACGCAACCTCTCTTATCGACCAAAAATTTCCACACCCACTTAGAGGCGTCGTTCGATGATGATGACCTCTGCGTACGAAGATGACACCCGTCGATGACCCGCATATCACAGTATTTATCGCGCAATAAAACCGTAAATTTCTTCCACTCGATCCGGTCAGCCGGCATCCCAACCACCATTCCCTTCCTCCTCCTAATGACTACCCTAATGAGGCTATGATTTGTGACTAATCGCCACCCGACCCCCTCGATCGACCAGAGCGTGTTAGAGCGTGCTCTCGATCGTGAAACTGGTTTACAGGGCGTCTCAATGCATCTCGCATGGCTTTCTACTGCTAGATGCGTTCCGAAGTGGAACTCCCCACAAACACCACATAAAAAAACATGGCATGGTGCTTGAACTTGTACAGCAGTGTACGGCACAACCATCAGTTCCATCAAGGTGGTCCTGTTTGGCGACATTCTATCAATCAGTGGTGTATTTTTAGCTTCACGCAGCTTCCCCCCATGGCGCTAAGGATGTTGAACTGCAGTAACTCAGCACGGGTTGGATGGGTCATAAGGTCCTCTCCTCCTCCCCTACAGAGACACCAGTTTGACCTAATTTTTGGGAGGCTCGATAATCCAATAGAATATGAAAATGACTTAACGAACAAACTCCACATGGTCGGCTAGTGACCTTATAGGCCTGGTCCAGCTCACGTGTGTGCCGTATGCCGTTTGCATGCAGAGCATCTCATTACCCTCGGCTCAGCCAATCGATGTCACCCACCCACTCGCCGAGACAGGGGTCTCTCGCCCATTATTATTGCCAAGCCATACGATCAGTCACCAACAACAACAACAACAACAACTGCAATTATCACCCCTAAAGACACACGATCTTTCTCCGTTGTGCGCACTCGTTCGTGTGGCACCTACAACAGCAACAACAACAACTACGAAAACCTGCTCCCAATCTGGGCCAACTTGCAATGCAGTGAGATGCAAACGGTAAAACTGCAACTGTGAGAGTGTATGCCTGCATTAAATAACGGCAGATGCAGGCGATGCATGATGCGTAACGGAAAGGGCTCACACAGCTGATAACGTATAACAAACTACTACTCTGCTTGTTCAAAGCTAGAACAGAAGCTTATAATCTTTCTAATTCCCGCCCAGCAAGAGATCTCTGTGAAGTGTTCTTCTACAAGATAACAGCTAATAAGCGCAAAATGACGCACGATTTGAAGTGAATTTGTTGCCTGCAGTTTCGCGTGACGCTGCGTAAGAGGGACGTGGAATTCACTAAAATGCAACGCAGCAACAACCCTTTGGGCATTTGGGCGATGCATCATCATACCCAATCATTCCGGAAAGGGTCAATTTCGTAGATCGAACAGATCATGCGACCACCATCACCACGCTCTTGATTATCACAGCGCGATGGTCGCGTGTCCGTGTAACTTGTCCTGGCCGGGTTAAACAGGGTCGGAGGAAATTAGCTTCCCTCACGCTCAAAAGGAGCCGGCGGGGGTTCATTACATGCTGCTAACCAGGCACGCACCACTATCGATAATTCGATCAACCATTACACGCTGTTGGGGAGGAGATTGTTGATAGACCTCCCCCGTTTCCCGCTTTCCCATTCCATATCATCTAACTGGAAGAGATGTAAGTAAGGGCACGAGATATTCTAGCTGTAATTGTTGTTTGCGCATAATATGTAACACGTGGAACCTTACGACATCGGAATTCTTCGCACAGGAGCTTGCCTTCCAACTCCCAATGGGAGCTGGCTTTAGGGTAGCGACATTCATGCTTCCTCTTTTTAACACTTTTTCACACAAAATCCACCAACAATATAGCACGCGTTCACAAAACTTCTAGATGACTCTAGCTCCGTGTGTCCACTGCGAACTCAAGCGTGTGTACGAAGGCGAAGATCCAATCCTGAACTGGCTTACACCAGATGAACCAATTCTCCCGGCACACCTGGACTCGATTCAGCCAATTTCCTACATTCCCACACACACACACACTCGCTCTCTTCTCAAGAGCGATAACGAAACTTCGTAGCACCGCTCGCTTTCAAAACGGGTTTTGCACGAGAGCTTACCGGCCAAAAAGGTGGCCCTTTTTGCTCGTGATCCAGGTGTCATGTATCGGCGCGCAGCAGCAGTGTTGGAGGCGTTCACCTTTACAAACCCATCCCACGGCGTGCGGGCTTCAATTCCAAGGTCGCTTTGGTGTATGAAAGGTATGGCAATGTGCGCGCTTTACAACGGATTCTCCACCGACCTCCTAGGGCCGAGTCATTGACTGACTCTCTCGGTAGCTTTTGCTTGAAGGGAAAGAATGCAAAATAAAATGGGAGAATGGAACGCCACCGCAGCAGTCCTCCAGCAAGTCCTTCAGAGGATCACTTACAGTTTCCTGTTTTTTCTGGTCCAATGTGAGCTACAAACCCCTACTCAGAGAGTCAAAACAAAGAAAGGAAGTAGAGCAGAGTGTGATCAGGAATGACTCTGTAACGTACACCACACAACAGGCACGTACGATCGTCGATCGTCGCTGTAGTATATTCTGGATCATTTACAAACCAGATCGAAATGGAGCAAAACGAGCAGCTAAACACACAGAACGTTGAACTGCATGCTGAACACACGCCAATGTATGTGAGTCATCTTGAAGAGGTACTTCAACAAAGGAAACACCACGAGTTGGGGACGAGCGTTACCACTGACCTTAAACTTCGATGACTGTGAGGTCTCCGTTCCCACCGAATCGGGGAATGGGGTCCGGTCCCGTCAAACAATGGGACAGATACCATTCACCGCACCAACTACAATTACTTCCCTTTTTTGTTGTAAGCAGTGGATAAGATAACCTACGGTGGTACAGGTGGTACAAACAACAAGCGAAATGAACTGTTCTGTCCGCCAGATGACAGAATATTGAGCACGCGATCGCTCACACGAAATAAACACTCAAAAAGAACCTTGAGCTGAACTGCTTGAACTTTACTCCCCCGGAACCAGTGTCACACAATTGCTCCCTTGTGCGTGCCTGTAGAACAACGGCTAATGGAGTTACTCGCGTGGGAGTAGCGAACAGTCATCCCCATTCGTTCCCATCGCGGGTCACACTTAACGCTACGATCACGTTGCGACGCCAATTTTAGCTTGCGAAGTTGTCTCGAGACCAAGCGATGCTTCAAAGTTGTCAATCTTAAACGGGAGAAGTGCTGCATTGTTTTGTATTCTAGCACCAAATGACCCACCGTGTACATCAACAATTGCTTCTATTTCCCAGACTAGGTGGAGGAAAATAGAACCCAACCCCCCGTTTTATGCAGAGGTTAATAGCTTTAGCCCAGTCGGTCCGGCTGAAGTGCGGTGCGGGTGAGAAACTGATCGGTTTGGTGATCTCCACCGTACACCAGAGACCTCACTCCGCCCTAAGAACCCTAGCAGCAGTTTTTCTGTGTTGAATACATCCATTAGTAGGGATATAGAATGTAACGAGCTGTGCTGTTCTTTAATATCCGACTAACCGCCCATTAACTCGAGCTCATTTTTTCAAACGACGTGAGACGCGTGCCTTACCTTCTACACTGAGAATCGATTGCTTAAATGCTCCTAACGGGCGGCCTGCCGCCCTTATCCAGTCTTGCAATCTTCACCCCTCGGGGCTGTCGATAAACGTGCCAATAAACCAAGCTTTTGATTGAAAGGTGCGGTATAGGACAATGTTTTTGAACCTCCAACGGTAAAGCAGCTGTTAGTTATTGACATTTTGAGTGTGCTACGCTGCAAGAGCACGACGAAGCTCCACCAAATTGGGTCACCTCCCTCATCAAACTTGCAGCCGGCCGACTGCGAAGCCTCTGAAGTGGTCGCACGTTTGGCACGTTTGTTTAACCACTAACGGCGCTTTAGTTCACACAGTGACGAGATTTAAATGGACGTACTCCACCACACTAAGTGGAGAACCTTGCGACAAGGGGAAGAGCAAAAACTAATCACAGTATAAGTACGCCGTAAAATTAGTAAACATCGTAAAATTGATATATGAATAGTGGTACTTGTTATGCATCATTAAAACAAAAATCTCCACAAGTCATTCCAGGAAGTTTGAAGGATGCTTCAATCATTTGTAGGAATTTTGTTTGCCCTCTTTTTTCGACTCCTTTCCGCTGTCGTTCACTCACACGCGCTCCTCATCAAGCGTGGTGACTTGCGCAAATAGTGTGTGTGATACGCCAAGTCGTTGTTATCCAGGTTTTCACGGCTTGCTATAAGCTGGTTTTTGTTGCTTCATTTGCTCTTGAGCTAAATGTTGTTTTTTGCGCAAATCTTTAGAGTAAATCACGCACAAAACAAAACAGCACAACGATAAAAACGGCACTACTTTGCATGGGCTAAACATGTGTCCACCGAAACGTACGCATCGAGAATATTAAATTGAAGAAAAAGCTGTGAGACTGTTGCTTGAAGTAGCTTGTTTTGAAGAGGGACATGCTATACGATCACAGATATGTGATATTTGCCAAGAAATCTAGCAGTCAACCAACTCGGTGTTTTGCTAAAGAAACAGAAGTTCATTCACTCCACCATAAAAAAGTGCTACCAATTAACACATAATTTTATTGCAGGCCCTTTTCTCGCGTACACGAACAAACCGATCAAGGAAGTGGAAGATCATCCTCCACAGCGCATCGAGCAGCAACAATCGAGCCTCCGAGGAACTCCGACATGCGTACTGCTTCTCGAACAATTCCGCATTTACAAAACTGTTACATTGGAACCGCCACCGGTTGGAACCTTCACTTTCACGATCGATGTCACCTGAAGGTAGCCCACCAGGCTCCGGGTGCCGGCGCTACCACCATGCCCCAACGTTCCAAGTTCAACCGAACAGTACAGATGTACTGTATTGGGTGAAGGGGGGTGGGAAGGAACTGGAAAACATTGCAAGCAATTCTATGTGGAACTATAAATATTCAATCTCAAGGACTGCACGGACGTCACCAGACGGCGAACTGTTCGCAAAAGGCAACTCTATTAGTGGCAGCAGCCCATCAAGGGAAGCTGCGAGAAAAGTGTCGTAATTGATGTTATCTCATACACACACACACACACAGTACCATCTCCAGTACCTCTCCACAAATCGGAATGTTTTCCAAGTTTCTCCTCCTTTTTACAATTGCTTCAAATTCCAATCCCACAACCACGTCACTGTCGCATGCTGACTTGGGTTCCATTATCGGCCATTTGTCTACCAATAATTGTTGCGGTTAACGAAGGCAGTAAACAACTTCTGGGCACTTGATCGATTGTGCCCAGAACTAATCCACCTGGACACCCTCTAGGGGGGAGGCCGTTCAACAAGACGCACATTCGAAATCAGTACAAGGCTCAAAGCACTCGTGCACACTGGAGGTCACTCTTCTAGTGATAATCCTTATCAGTAATGTTTTTGCCTACACTTCTTGCCACTGTTAGTTCCTGCGTCGTAATGACCTACGATAGACATTTGCTCACAAGCGGTAGTGGAACATGATACGGTTTCTTGCGTAAATATCACCGTACCTCTCAAATGTCCGTCTCCTTATATGCAAGAATTGCTGCTGTGTAATCCGATCGTGCCTCGAAAAGCCCGTGTCCTTTTCCGATCTCGCGCTTATGTGTCTCACCCGATGCACCGTCCGTTGATGACTGATGCAAGCCACGCCGATTCTTTGCTTTCTCACCACCACTGCCACCCAGGAAGCTCTCCCAGCAGCATAAAGTCACGATCTATGTCGACGCGAGACGAAGCATACGCTATCGGAACAAAGCGAACCACCCTGGAATGCAACAAAGAACTCCCCACACAAACACACAGACAGAAGTCCCGAACGCTCCGCACACAATGCTCCACACCAATGTTACGGCAGTGTCTCCCGAGCACGAACCTTGGAGTACTTGCTCTCCCTCCCTGTTCTGTTCTTGGCACGCCAACGTTCTGGCTCGACGCGTCAACGCTAACTGAACGCACTCGCGCGAGCGGTTTGTTGCGCCTCTCGGGGTTGATTATTACGTGTGCGCGCGGCGAGTGCTCACATCCGCCGGACTTGCCCGCCAATACCTCCTCCTCCCCGCGGCGTGTCCCCCCGGATGAGATACCCCATCACAACACAGCTCCGACGACGACGACGACGGCGACGGGAAGAGGCGTTTAACCCTTCGCGCCGTTGAATGCCGCCATCGGGGTGCTGTTGTTGTTTTGTTTACTGCTGCCATTCCAGTTCTTCCATTTGCGGGAGAACATGTTGCAACATGGAGCAATAACAAAAAAAAGAACTGTGCGAGATGTTCAAGCGACTTTTTGCTGGCCCAACCGTATGTACACAACTTGAGAGTAGGAGGAGACTGTACACCTTCTTGCAGAGGAGATGATAGGCACGCACATAGGCAACTCGCAAGAATGAACAGATCACAAGAATGGTAAGGGAGTAACACAAAAAAACGATTCTTCCTTTAAACGCTCCGTCACCATTCGCTTTAAGCTATTAAACGTATCACTGTGCTGTCGTTGCCTACGACAGCTTCTAAAGGTGTGATACGTCCAACATACCAACGACGGTCTTCCATCCTACCAACCAAATTCAGCGACCATTTATCGCCAGAATCTAATGTCCAGGGCCACAATTATTAAAAACGTGTAATTAGTAACGGAGAGAAACGAATAAAACTTGTTCGGCCCAGGACAGCATAAGCATACCCTCGGTCACGCTCCCTCGCCGCAGATCGTCGTCGCGCGGTAGAACAATTTGCTTGCCCGGTGATGGTTGCGGTGCTGTAGTCATTATCGATTGATCGCGCCGGACCGTGGGGGCAAATTATCGGGCTCCCTCAATCGCAGGGCGCGTATGAGAAGGTGGGTGGGTCGGTCCAGTGCATGACGAACATAATTGAATGGCTAACTTCATAACGGACGCTAACCCCACGAAACCAGGGGGGTGTTGTGATTGGGAGCCGTGTGTCCTTGACCAGTGTTCTGTGTAACCTACAAGAGAGATCGACGTTGGCACTCGCGTGTTTGCTAATTCTTGAGCGAAAGAAGATATAGTTGACAGATACGGTTTAGTGGAAAACAAGTATTATTTACCTTGTGGTGTGTATAGGTTTCCTCCGCGCTAAGATTAGCTGCCATAAATTGCTGACTGCTTTCACAAGGATCCACGACATTGTTTCGTTAAACATTTCTTTTCTTTTCTATATCCAACACACGATTCGCCACCGGTTGATGTTTGATTCCATTTTCAAAAAGAGACTTCTTTATTATCTTCCTGCATTGTTTGCTTTCGTGTTCGGTTTTTTTCTTTGTTTTACTTCACTTTCGCAATGCTTTCTTTTTTCTTTTTCGTCAAATTATTGAAAATGAATGAGAAATTTTACGGAGAGACAAAAAAAAACAGTACGAAAACTGGTTAACTAATACAATTCCAAAAATTGCAAACGAAATGTTTCAAAACCAAAATAATATCCAGTAACAAGTGTTATGCACTAGTAGTATTATCATTGAAGGAGGTGTGTTTGTTTATCGTCTGTTTTGATTAGATGAAGAGTAGCTACGTGTTCCTGTCTAGTAGCGGGGCGGGGGATGATGACGGTGTGGAACAGCTAAGCTTGACTTTGACGTTGGCGAGTGTCTCATTTTCTTTTTTTTTTGTATCCTCCTCAATTATTCTCTTTTTTTGTTTGTAACTGTTCCCTCTCTCATTTCCTTTTTATAGAGTCGCAATTTTAAATGCACCAAACAATGCGAAAACATCTTCCAAAGCAATGCACGTGAAAGTGGAACCGTTTAGTAATTGGAGGAAAAGAAAGGGCTTATTTCAAAAAGAAAAAACAAATCAAAATCAATTCATTCGTCGGCATCATTCGAATATCCTACTAACAACACACACTGTCTTCGCGTTGAATGCAAAACCGTTAATCACTTAGCTTAGCCGTTAGGGTTGAACCAACGCAAATGAAATGAGCAACAAATATAAGAAATGCATCATTCCGAGTTAAAAAAAAAACAAACGAATAGAAGAAACCTTGCTTTCGATTAATACAATAATGATCGATCGAGCTTCAAAAAACAATCGTAAAGTAACAATATTCCATACGGTAGTGTATATATCATTGTCGCCCTTCTTCCGAGCGCTATCCGTGTGTGTATGTGTGTTTTGCAAGTGTGTTAGTGCGTTCTTTTCTGTACTTTTGCGGTTTCTCTGTTTCCCTTCCTCACTTTTTTTTTTGGCTATATAGCTCTTCCTGCCCACTAGCCAATTGCTTACAATGTAAATCTCGCTGCTACTGCTACTACTACTGCAGCTTCACCTATAATCTTCCCCACTCTATCTCTCTCTCTCTAGCTCTTTCTTTTGCTCTTGATTTGCGTTGCTTTGCTTCGCGTGTGTTTCCTTTGCGTTGGGGACACGATGGGGGAAAATTATTCAAAAGTAAAAAGGAAGAAAAAACAAACAATCAAAAACTTCATTTAACAGGCGGCGACTTTAAAAGTTCTCTTCGGCTGGCGGCGCGGGGTGTTCAGAAGGGAGATGCTCTTATTGTGTATAACGCGCGCTTTGTTTCTCTCTCTTTCTGTATATCTCTACATCCCGTTTACATTAATAAATGTCCTTTTTCTTGTATCACTCTGCACATATTTGTTTTTATTTTTTTTTTGCGGCTGCTTAACTGTTCCTTGCTGCCGTTTATTCTTCATACCGATTCCGGTTCCGGTGATTGCTTCGAAATATCATACCCTTCCATCTTTCTAGCTCGTTCTATCTGCCTCTGTCTGTTCCGGTTCAGCAGTACTCTATATGTGGCTGGACATATTTATCCATAACTGCACGCACATTCCACACACACACGCACGCGCGCGTGCACACACACACATACAGTGCACTCCTCTTGTCCCGGTTACAGTGTTACATTATCAAGTTTAATATTATTGTTCCTGATGCGTATTAGCTGCTGCGTGGTGATACTCTTCTCCCGACTCCTCTTCCTGTCTGGCAACCACGTACGAGAGGGGAGCTCTCGTCCCGTCTCGTTCTTCCTATATGCGCCCCCCACACACACACACGCACGCACACACTCATACACTTTCGTTACGCTACACGCGTGTCGCGCTACATTCAGTCCACGTGGCGCGCGCACACGCTGGGCACCATATTTATGTTTGCCGTCTGATTTTGTATTGGTTGGTTAGTAGTGTTGTAGCCTTATAAGGTTTACCTCAGTGCACAGCCCGGCAACTGGCATTGAATGAAGGTTTCGATTTGCATTGTGGTGTTGTTGTTTTTGTTTTGTTTTTTCATCATTTACTTGCTACTGAGAGTTTTGTTGCTCGCCTTTAGAAGCGATTGCTGCGCATTACGTTATTAGGTTTCTGGTATGTTCATTCGAACCCGCAGGACACTTGCTTTTGCGTGATTGCGGCTGCGAATTGCATATCAAACTGGCTGGCTGGGTGCCATCCTATCCTGTTTCATTTTTCTCCTGTCCAGCATTTGTATATCCACCAATATAGCGTGTGCTCATCAGTCCGTTGGAGTTGCCCTATTTGGAAGGAAGCTGACGAGGGGGAGGGGTGGGGATGTTGGGTGTAAAAAATGCCTGTACACATGGGTTTGCGGTTCCCTCCTAAAAGGGGAGCTGTGGTACGCGTCGTCTGCTAATGCTGCTGGACAGAGGCTAATTCGCTGGCTTGTTCACATTTGTTTTGTTTATGCTCTACTGCTTTGTTTCTCTTTCCTTGTGTGTATATTCGATTGCGATTGGTTCTGCGATTTTTGTCTGTAAGTGTATATGCGTGTTTTTGTTTGTTTTTACTTTACTTTGCGCAAATATAGCTATAATACGGGGTTTAGTTGAAGCTTGCGGTCTCTTCTACGCACACTCCTCCCCTTCTACTCTCTTTTTCTCGCTTCCTCTTCCTAGTAATGGCAGAATCGTATTGGTACAGTCTAGTTTCGGGGAGTTCAATTCCACCCATCTCCAACCCAAAGCGGCAGGGTTCGTGGCAACAACGAGAGGTAAGAGAGATTTTGAGAATGCGTAAGAAGAAGTAGGAGCCGAACATACACACACACACGCATACCGCCAACAGGAGAAAAGGGGGAAGAGAAAGCGACAGATTAACAATAAGAACCTCGAACAAGATTGTCCGCGAAACGGCATTTTGGGTTAAGCACGGTCGTAGGTTAAACGGATTTGCTTCAATATGCGTTTGAACGGTGCGTAGCGCAACAACGAGCGGAAAGTGGTGGCGCGTTGTGGTTTGCGTGTGTCTGCAATGGCTGTAACAGTGTGGTGTTGTGTAGGTATGTGTGTACGCGCGCGTGTGTAGGTGTGTGTCGTGAGTGTATGCGTGGTGTATTTGTGTGTACGGTCGCGGTATGTTTGGATGATTAAAGGACACTGTTTCTTTGCTTCTTCTCTTTTCTTCTTCTTCTTCTTCTTCTTCGCTGCCCAATCAAACGAGATGTTCGTGAGTCGTCGGGTTGCATTAGAAGGGGGGGGGCTTGGTCACATTTTACTCCACAACCTTCAGCACCTTTCCGATAGCGATAGTTTTATCTGCGAAGAGAAGAGAGAGAGAGAGAGAGAGAGAGAGAGAGAGAGAGAGAGAGAGAGAAAATGAGAAAAACGGTTCTAAAATGCTCTCGGACCCTTATTCCACACTTACTTTCATCTCGAAGCGTGAAGCGACCCATCTGGGGGAATAGTTTAAACTGCTCTAAGCATATCAATCCGGAGCATTCAATCCTCATAATGGCGACCTGATCCTGCTTTACGAAGCGCGGCCTTGTCTTGGATTTTTCCCCCGTCTTCTTATCAACTAAACAAATAAGAGCCTGGAGAGAAAAAAGGGAACACCCACACACACGTGAGTATGGTCAGACATTTGGGACACACAGCAAGCGCATGAACTAACCTTAACAGTAATTTCCTCAGCGGCACAGTGTATATGCATCACGGCCGAGTATCCTGCACAAATGATTGACTTGTGTTCTAGGATGACCACCTGTGCGTCGAAAATCTTGCCCGTCTTGATCGGATTGGAAGCGTCGCACAGGACAAATCCGGGCGAGACGTCCTCCTCTTCTATGCCCTAGGGGAGGAATGAAAGCGACAGAGAGAAAGCAAAAAAAAAAGATTAAAGTAAAATAAGCTCAGGATGGCAACACGTGCGATCACCGCCAACACTTACCTTTACTTTGATTTTCACATTTTCGCCTGGCCCCACCGACGTTACCTCCTCGTCGTCCGACCACAGCTGATCGACGCACACTTGCGTCTGTAGGAAAAAAAGGGATAGGAAATGCATAAGAAGCATTTCAAATTGTACGCCTTCCGCACCAGCAACGCCTCCCCGGCTGCATACTCACTCTATTAGGCATCACTAGCAAGTTCGTGCCCTTCTTTGCCACGCCCGATTCCACCTTGCCCATCAGCACCGTGCCCATGTCCTTGTACTTGTCGACGATTGGCATGATGAACGGGCCGTCCGTTTTGCGGTTGAGCGACGGCAGCTCGTCAATGAACGGAATAAAGGCCGGCCCCTGGTACCACGGGCACGTGGACGCATCGATTGGCTCCCGCAGTCCCTGTCCGGTAATGCCCGAAACCGGCATGAACGTAAGATCCTTCAGTGGATTAAATCTGCCAATGGAAGAGAACGGAAGAACAAACATCGTGACCAAATGGGGACAATTTTCCACCCGCCTCTCACACAACCTTACCCTAGTTTCTTGAGGTATGGTAAGATTTTGTCTTTGCATTCGTTGTAGCGCTCAAGGTCCCAGTTGACCGTCGGGTCGTCCATCTTGTTCACCAGCACGACCAGATGCTTGACGCCGGCCGTCTTCGCCAGCATCGCGTGCTCCCGCGTCTGCCCGCCCCGATCGAACCCGGTCTCGAACTCGCCCTTGCGCGCCGAGATGACCAGCACGGCCAGGTCGGCCTGGGCCGCACCGCCAATCATGTTCGGCACGAAGCTCTTGTGCCCGGGTGCATCGAGGATGGTGAAATGTTTCTTCTCAGTCTCAAAATAGGCACGACCAACTTCCACCGTCTTTCCCTTGTCACGTTCTGTGCGGGGGGGGGAGGAGTACAAGGAAACACACACATTTTAAGCATCATTGCAGTCTTTGCGATGCGCCAAGTCAAACAACAACAACAATCGTACCTTCCTGATTCGTGTCGAGCGCCCACGATAAGTACCAGCTTTCTCGCGACTTTTCGCGCGCCTCCCGTTCGTACTTTTCGAGCGTTCGTTTGTCCACCATGCCGGTGAGTGACATGATCTGTCCGCCGATCGTAGATTTACCCGCATCTGGAAGACACACGAAAGAACAAATCGTTAAATAAAAGCGCTCCTGGTGAAAAACAACGATATTGGCTTCCTTCCCCGACGCCACCCGTTACACCTACCGACATGACCGATGAACACCACGTTCACGTGTTCCTTTTTGCTTCGGCTTTCCTCCACCTTCGGGGGCTTCTTTTTCGACACCTTCGGTGCCGTCTCGCCGTCCGCCTCGACATCGTCCAATTCCATTTCCTCATCTTCCGGCGTCAGGATCGAGTCCTCCTCCGCGTCCCAGCTGTCCAGTGGTTCACTTTCTAGATGGAGAAAAGGCACAGAAAAGCATATTAATAGAAAAAAGGGAAAAAACAACACCTACAAATGGGTGAAATAAAGAGAGCAGGCAAGCACCCACCCGCGCGGGATGGTAAACATTGCGACTGAAGTGCGTCAAACCACCCACTGGGGTTCATCTGCTTCGTGCCCGCCATACCGGGTAGGTTGGTTTGGCAAGTAACAAACAAACAAACACACACACACACACACACACACACACACACACACACACACACACACACACACACACACACACACACACACACACACACACACACACACACACACACACACAGACACACACACACACACACACACACACACACACACACACACACACACACACACACACACACACACACACACACACACACACACACACACACACACACACACACACACACACACACACACACACACACACACACACACACACACACACACACACACACACACACACACACACACACACACACACACACACACACACACACACACACACACACACACACACACACACACACACACACACACACACACACACACACACACACACACACACACACACACACACACACACACACACACACACACACACACACACACACACACACACACACACACACACACACACACACACACACACACACACACACACACACACACACACACACACACACACACACACACACACACACACACACACACACACACACACACACACGCACACAGCTACCAACAAACAATTAATATCATGCTGTCTGGCGCGTCCTAATTGGGTCGCCAGTCTGCAGTGGAGCAGTTCGGACAGCTTGAAATTGATTCATTCTCTGCCTTGCAGGACCACAAACACGCACATAGGACGTATTTTTCCTATTTTAAAAACGCATTTATAGCGTCTTTCCTCTTTTCGGGTACAGGGGGGAAGAACTCTAATCGCAAAAAAAACAAAGCTTCTTCCTTCACATGAATGCAGCGCCGGTTTCAAAACTACGGTCACCGTCCGGAATTGAGGTCACGAAGCAGGACAGTGGGCACTAATGGGGTTGCCACGTGGGTGTGAGTGGTTTGATAGGAACAGGACACGCGGTGGTGTCGGTGTGTGGCATATGGCATCGATTTTTATTCAATCAGTAGCTAAAACACCACAAAAACACACAGCCACACACACACACACACCTTGCTACCAAAACTTTGCACACGTTGGTGGGGGTGTTGGCGGCAGTGGGAGAGTGTGGCCGAATGAAAGCACTCCCGCAAACGAGGAACTCCGTTCCGAAGACGCAGCCCTTTCGACTTCCCACGGTGTTCAGTTGAATGATTAATGTGGAAAGCGGGCGAGAAGTGGGCCACACAGACACACACACACTCACACAGTGCTGCAGATGAAGATACGACATGCACAAAGGATTACCATTGTATAGAGCAGCAAGAACAGTAAAGAGTTAAGCCGATTGCTCCTTGCAGTGGCAAACGTCACGATGGGTTAACTTTTGTCCTTTCGCTCAATTCGTCACAATTTGCAAAAGTCAAGGCAGCCGCAGCAGCAGGTAGTGTATACAGGACAAAGCATAGAATTTAAGCCACCTACTGATGACATCATCGGGTCAGGGTGGACCATGTCGTGCCGCCGAAACCATTCGAAGGTTCCCGGGCAAGCCCTTTTAATGAAATTTCGTCACGCTAATGGTTCGAGTGTTGAGGATTGCGGTTTTGAAGGGTTTTGCTGATCTGTACTACAATTTAGTGACAATTTTGTCCCATTCTTCTCTACTATCAATCCCTATCCCTGTTTCTTAAGCTACTACAGAGAGCCTGCTTTACGCCTTATTTCGGCACAATTGCCCTTAAGACGTGTTTTGACATATTTTCCAATGCTGCATTCAAGCATGCTTTCTGTGCGCGATGATTCATCGTTCCTTAGTAGGCTCAAAAAACTGCACACGGAGAGAAAGAGAGCCTATTCGTCTGCTGGAGAGCACGAAACGGGTCCGTGTCCGTCAAAGGTGGGTCATCGCATGGATGACTGCAGAAAACAACAAACTGGCGCCTCCAACATTGGGACCTTAGAAGTGTTTAAGCGCCACCGCCCATTGAACGGGGCAGAAGCGTGTGCCCATTCATAAAAGTGCACACGGTGAAGGTTCCACCCTCCCTGTAACGTAGGGGGTGGTGAAAAGGGGGATGCAGATGGAAACGCCACCCAGCATGGGACGGACATAGCCGGTACAGGCGGTGTTTCCCGATCCGTCGGTGTGCAACTTGGACAAATTGTGTATGTGTGACGGAAGCTCGTTTGACACATCACCGGTGAGCGAGCGAGAAGGCACGAGTGTAGGTCGCTCTTTGCGCTCTCCTCCTTCGTACGGTTGGGAACGGAACGTCACCGTCTGTTTCACCGCCCCATCGATGGTTCCTTTGATCGTTTCTCCTTTTGGTGTGGAACATTTTTTCAACCCCTCCTTGTCTGGCCGAGCGACACATTCTAACAAACCGGAGGAGCACAGCCGGGTTACGGTCAAACGTATCTGCGGCATTGCTTCTTGTCATTACCATTGTTTTCTGGCATCTGCACCGGATCGGCGTCCCTTTCCATCGGTGTCGGGGCCGACGAAGATGGCGGCGTCGGTGTGGCAGCGGTGGACGTCGGAGTGGTGGCACCGCCACCACCGCCACCGCCGCCGCCTCCGCCGCCTCCGCCGCTGCTGCTTCCGGCGCTCGACGTGGCGGACGATGCGGTCGCCGGCAGTGCGGTGGCCGCGGCCGGGGCCGTCGGCGAGCCCGCCGGCGATGTGCCGGATGGGGCGGCAGTCGCCGCCGCCGCCGTCTGCACCGCTGCCGGTGCGGGCGAGAATTTGCCCGGCACGAACTCCATCGCGTTCACGTTCAGCGTGCTCAGCTTCTTCGCCACCTCGTTGCTATCGCTATCCTGTGCCATTTTTGCCAACCGCTCACTCACTTCTATATATTCACTGCCACTCACTTCCACTCGTGTACACGCACGCACGGTCGAGTCTCACACGTAACACAGTGCTTTAGCCGGGTTAAGCCGCGCCGGACGGGGGGGAGGGAGGCGAGGGAGAGCAGGTTTCCCTGTGATGAAAGTGCACTTTGCGTTGCCTTTCTTGGGCGGCGGCGGTGGGATGCGGGATGTGAAGGTGCTTGTCTTGCACCGGAATTTCACTTTACCCACACACACACACACACACGCACGTACGCACTTATAGCTCCGCACACATACACTGGCGCGCGCGAAACGGTGGTGCGTGTGCAACGTAACCTGAGCGCTCTCGAAGCGCGACAGACGAACAGTCGTGCAGGGTGTGTGAGTAAGAGAGAGGGAGGAGAGCACACTCTCTACGGCGGAACCGAAACTCGGAAACGGAAGCAAACGGAAACACCGTAGAAAACCCGCGACGGCAGGATACCGGAGAACAGGCGCACACACGTTCGGTGTCTTTCTTCCTTACGGTCGGGTGTTCTCCAACACACCAGTCAGCCCCACAGCGAAACGCGGCACACACACATACACATTGGCCGAACGTGCGAGACCGATCAAGCAAGACCCGCCGACGTGGTACGTTTTTCGCGGACGGGAGGAGGGCACTAACGCAAAAAAGGAATAAAACCGAGGAAAACTAATCGGCCAAAAAACCTAGAGAACGTAACACTGCGCCTAGGGGACACGCGGGCAGCGGTTTCGACCACTTCCTGGACGCTCCAGCTTTCGCTCGCTTCGGGGCAGGGTGCAGAAAATCTCGAAAAATTTCGCTGCAACCACGCGCTTCCACTTTGCAACCAATGAAAGGGGGGAGGTCTTTTTTGTTCTTGTCTTTCGACGTGCGACAGTGTCACAAGGTGCATTGCAGCAAGGTGTGCGGCAGTGTCAAAATTTGACGTGCCGACACAGTAGAAGCCGCCTGGCTGGGCAAATCGTGTCAAAGGTGGGTTATTATTTAAAGTTGAGGGGAAATTTCCGTTAGAACACATGCGCAGGAGTGAAAAAGCCCAATCGAACGCGTGGCGATATAATAAATGTTTTACAAAAAGAGTAGAAACAATGGTATTCTATATCAGCACAATTTGATTGAATCATTCCATTTTAGAGATCGTGATGTTCATGGAATTAATATTCGTTTTGCGGAAAAGAAAACAAACGAGGCACGACGGATGCTTTAAATATGTGCATAAATGAATACTCACACTGATATATGTTAGATGAAGATGATAAAAAATATCTTTAATAACTTGTTTTACTGCTGGAAATAATTTTGCTTTTGACGATTTCGCTTTCAAATAATGAAGTGTGTGATCAAGGTCACCATTTGAGTCAAGATGTAGGGGCGGAACATTTTCGACATTGTTTGAGATATCTGTTTCACCAAAATTTTGGTTAAGCTCATGCTGATGTGAAAAGATTTTTAATTTTATTTTGTTTCTTTTTCACGCAGTAGGAAGTACTTCGACCGTATTGCTTCATGAATCATATTGTTTATTGTTTAAGCTTATTGGACATAAATACTGTTACTACGGCGAGCGGATCTGTGGGCCACGCGAAGGATGCGGCCTTGTAAATCAAACCCGCTCGGGTAACAGCGATCTTCTCAACCGTTCAACACCAATAATTAACCTTCCCGCTAGTTGCTCTCTCAAGTAATGCCGCAGGAAGAGCCTATGCCGCAGAAGGGGGTGAAGAGGGATGAGAGATTTCTTTCTGATCCGAATATGCAAAATTAAAAAAGAGGTTTCTTAGAGATGCAAAATCCGAATGATTATTTATTGAAAGTTCGGTCCCTTTTATACCCCCGGAAGCCCCTACAATTTTTAGGGTGTTAGTTTATCCTTTCCGAGGATAATAGTACATAAGTATACGTACGCGTGAGTGCCGCATGTTAGTGTTTGTGACGCATTTTTATTCCACTTTTACACGTAGCGTTCCCGGTTTCTAGATTAAGCTGATCGCGCACCACGCGAAATGCAGTTTGAGACATTTTGAATAATCGCACGCGTAACAAATACAGTACGTGTAACTGAATGCTTTAGTAATTTTCTTCAATTTTGGTATTCTTGCATAGAGAGAAGGAAAGAGAAAACACTATAAAAGAATGTATGATGTGATGGCTTTTTACGAAAGTATTAAGGTTACATGGGTGCAAATTGGCGAAAAACTAAACTAGAACCTGTAATCAATAAGAAAATAATTCTTCCACGATGATACTGGATTCTTCATTTTTGATTTTGATCTTCCTTCCATGGAAATAAATGAATAGTCAACACAAATTCACACACTAATATGATGGTTCTTTTCGTATATTTTCAATATTTTGAGTAGTTGTGTTCGGTCTTATATTGAATATCACATCAATTGTAGTAACAGTCTTCTTCGTTCTAGCTGGGACACATCTATGATGAGACTTCGAATAGCTTGGATAGCAAATCCTGCCTAAGCTCTTCTTGTTGAATTACAAGGTATGTTGTTGGCTGGTACTAACGTTACAGAGTTCCGAAGTAGTATTGCCGACGTTGCGGGGTGGTCGATGAAGAAGAATGCAGCCAGATCTGGAAGAATGCAAACATCATGTAAGTTCATCTTCGTCTTAGCCTTGCTGGGTGGGTTCAGCTTTATCTCAACACACTTACTTTATCGGGCTATGTTGGCCAATTTCACCACATTGCTTTAAACTTGCCTTTTCCCGTCAAAATCGTTGGCATAATCTGGTTCCCGCAGTCATGTACAACCAGCCCAGCCGGCGACAACTTTCTGCAGCACGGAACAAAAAAAAAGGAAGAGATAAATATTTAATTTGCATTACTTGTTTTGTTCTCCAACGATTTTACATTCACTTACGTTTGTTTTCATGGAAGGTATGTTTTCACATTTCCTCTGTAGCGCATACGGTGTCGTGATGATGGCAGCCAATTCATCAACTTTGTATACCATAAGCTCGATCCATGCGATGCCGGCCTACACGCTAGGGACAGAGGGTTTAGTCAGTCTTTATTAGTTAAATAATAAAAGCCATTTATGCTGCCATCTATTCTCCAGACGATGTTTCGCAATCTGCTCATCCATGGGCATGATGATGTCGGGCACATATTCCATTTGAGAAAGTGATCTTCAGCGAACCGCCGGACATGAGGGGATAGCTCTGCTTTGCTAAATAATAAAAAAAGCAATACTGATATTAAGTCAAAGAGAAAAAATACCTAAACATGAATGAAAGAAAGAAAGAAAGAAAGAAAAAAAGAAAGAAAGAAAGAAACGAAAAGAGAAACGAAAAGCAATGTGCATAGCATTATAATACAAAGGTGTTTACAAATATGCCTTCCTACGAAATGGTTAGGAAAGATATTTTGTCAAAGAATTGTGTTGGGTATATACGTAGAAATAGCCATCAGTTGAGATCTCACGCGCGAAGAAGCTGAAAGAAAGTGGTAAAAGCTGTTCCTCCTTGGATTTCATGACTAGTTCTAGAACAGATTTCTTAAACTTAGTTATTCCTAAGTTATTCCTCTTATGACTACCCTTTTTGACAATTTAGACTCTCCAATCATTAGCCTAGTGTATACATTAAAGTATCTTACTATTAGTTATCCTATCACTAGCCTTTTGACCTTTAAGATGATCTTATCACGAGCCTTTTATATACGTTTAAGTATGTCAATGTTATTTCTCCTATCATTACACTCTCGTCAATATTGCCTGCCTTTTACCCCTAGCGAAAAGTGGACGGTACAGAGAGATCTCCTTTTCTAGAATTTCTAGCTCCTGTTCTAGAATCTAGAATGGTGGTAGTCTCCCTTTGTTGCCACTTTATTGCCCTTACACTATAAACTTTTGAACTTGCTTAATTTTGATTTCAAATAATTCGAAAAAAAAAATTAATTTCCTGATCCAAAGGTTTTTAGCTCATGGTTGTGTTGGAAATTGCACCATTGCACCGTGTCCTGATTATTTACGACCGTCATTATCGTCTATTAAATGCTCTTAAAAACGCATTTTTCATTGATGAACACCATTGTCCTGCGCGGCGTAATCCCCGTAGAGGAGGGACGATTATAAACGATATCGAAAAATTGTCTATAGTTATGGAAGGTGAAAAGGAAAAGTTGTTTACCGGAGCATCATCTGCTCGAGCCGCCTGCTGCATTCCTGCTGCACTCTGAGCAGATCGTTGAGGAGTTTGTTCTTGTGATGGCTCACTCGAGGCCTGTTGCTCTATAGCAGCATCTTTTTGAGCCGTCTGCTGCAATGCTGACACAAGCGGGGTTGTGGCAGCAGTACCTGTAGGAGTCTGCATGGCTGACGTCGGCCCTCTGGAAGCGTCACCCGGGGCGTTCGGCATTACCGGAACAGCTGCTGGTCCTGGGGGAGGAGTTGTCGGTGCATCCGACGCCTGCATTGGGGATGTTTTGTCCGAAGAGCGGGAACCCATAATTGTTTTCACCGATTCTTTTTGGCCGAGGTGAATGATGGTACCACGATTTGGGCCGCACTAATCAAAGAAAAAAAAAACATGTTCAGTATATTTTATACCAGGGGTCTCCGAACTACGGCTCGCGGGCCGCATGCGGCCCTCAAGAGCTTATAATGCGGCCCACGATGACTTTGCCAGAGTTAAAATAAATATTACGTTATTTTGACTTTTGCAAATAAAATTGTATTTTTTACTTTTCTTAGACAAAAATCAAACTTTAGTAACACGAAGCTGTACAAGTATCGTTAGTATATTGTTATAAAAACGAGATTTAAACGTTCACTCATCAGTTAAAAGTAGCGTCATATGGCCCTCAACATAGTTATTTTTGAACCAATGCGGCCCGCGAGCTGAAAAGTTTGGAGGCCCCTGTTTTATACGAACAGGAAACGCGCAATGGAATAAATATCCTTCTTAAGCCCGGTTCACAGCAGCACGAGTGAAATTGAACGTGACATTTTGGGCTCTTTTGCTATAGTTCATTGAATATATAACATGTTAAAACAATGAATTAAATACATTTCCTAGTGATTCACACACATACACACACTATTTCGAAGGACGCAAGCTGCTGTTTGACACTAGCGAAGGCCCTATCGAACGACACATCAGTGCAGGAGTCCCACACGGGTCCATACTGGGCCCTACAATGTGGAATATCATTTATGACGGGGGTTTCGAAGTCGGGCTATCGCCAGGGGCAGAGATCATTGACTATGGCGCCGCATATCAGCAGCAGCAGTAGCGGAGGAAGCAGGGACAGCAGCGGAGCATTGGCTTCTCGAGCATCGCTTGGAACTGGGTCATGCAAAGACGGAGGTGACGATGATCTCCAGGCTCAAGCAACCTCTAGAGGAAGTAAATATCACTAACGAGACTGCAGTGTTGCTTGCGGTGTTGCTCTTACCGATCTGCCTAGCAATCAAGGTGAACAACCGAGTGCACAGTCGCCGTGGAACAGGCATAAACAATGCAATACGGAGGGAGAAGCGCCAGCGGTCCATAAAAGAGTGGCAATCAACGTGGGACGCGGCCACCGCCAAAGAAAGAGCCAGCAGATACGCCAGGGTTCCTCCTATCCCAGGTACTTTCTGGTCACGGGTTTTTTTCCCCCGAGAGCACCTGTGCGGTATGAAACTCACGTTGTCCCCGGACCGCACGCATTGCCCTGGCGTAGCGGAGAGCACAGAACATGCTATGTTTGAGTGTCCGCGATTCGATTCAACCCGGAATGTCCGCATCTCACGGTACAACGGGCGGTTAACACCAGAGAAGAACAACGGGGTAGACGTCACCCACCACCGTCACCTCCACCCAGAGTGGTAGGGAGGCGGGCAGAAGTCCGCTTCCTTGGGGAGCGCTATCGCAGACAGTTACTGGCCATCCCATCTCCGCATTCTGAGCGGCAGGCAGGGAAAAATGTTAAAAAGAAGGGGGGAAATCAAAATGTGTTAGGTGCCTTGCGAACGACAAAGAGAGGCTCCAAGGAGCAGTAAAAGCCCTCCCTCATAGACACCTCGCGGGGCAAGAGGGAAGGGAGTGGGCGAGGAGAGGGGATATAATTTGTAACAACAAAGAGAACAATAAAACCTGTAACTGATTAAAAAAAAAAACACACACACACACACACTTACATGAATAGCTTAAGTTCACTTACCGGAAGGAAATGCTGTTTGAGATTCGGAACAGATCCTCTTCTGATAAGGTTAATGATGATGCAATTTTGCCCTAAATTACAAAGAGAAAAAACTCGTTACTTACACATTGCTTTATTTCACCAATTATGCACCAAAAATGAGTTCATACATAAACACTAGTGGACATAACTAAAGAAGAGAAGATATTTATGATCTTTTCGGCATGCATGGGAAAACAGTATCAGCGTTTTATGAGCGTTCCATACCGTCACGCGATGAACGAACAGACACGCCTGTCTCACTCGAACTAATCATAAATCACAAAATCGTTTTAAGATATTTTACATCAAGAATTTGTGTTCTAGCTTGCGAGAAATTATTGCTTCTAACTATTGCTATGTGCTTTGTGCAATCATATGCAGCCGTAACCTCACTTATATGCCCCGGCAGTTTGACGTACACCCACACACACACGCGCGCGCGTATTGCACAATTTTAATAAGATGCACACTTCACCAGAAATAGATGCCGGTAGAAGAAATCGACAACAAACATCATTAACCATTTGGATCGTCGGTATTTTTACTTACAATTTCAGCACTGAGTTGATTTTCCAATCTCTCGGGGGTTGTGTCGCTAGATAAGATTTTTCACGTCCGTCACCTCCAATTGCATGTATTGTAATGCGCCAATGCATTTCTTTTGTTCGCTTGCAGTCGAGGCAAGGTGGATTAATAATACCAGGTGGTGGAAAAAGGCCTTTTGGGGGTCGGCCACGGAGATGACAAAATGTTGAAAAAAATGTCAACTTTGTCAAAATTGCTAGTCCACTGCAAACATGAGCTTTTCTTGTGGCCGCACCAAAAATATACACAAGAACGACAAAAAGCTCAAGCATCTAAATACCATCGATATTTTCTTTACGAAGTACTAAATAGGTAAATAAATCAATTAGAATCATGAATTTTAGAATTATTATCATAGCAATGGGTCACAACTGTGCCAAATAGCTGTTTGTTTACGCTTTTTCGCGAACGTCAAATTTTGTCACTTTTTGTCAACTTTTGCCGGCCATCTTGAACCCTTAAAAACCCTCGCTCGAAACGTCATAAACCGTCACAACTTCTTACAAAAAGCATCGTCAGCGAGGGAAAATTGCACCGATTTTTAGCGTTGCCGAGCTCACGACAACCGGTTTTTGGCCTGACAGATGCCTGCCATCGTGACCGTACGGTGCCCACTGTCATTTGCTAGTGACGCTTTGTTTACGTTTGCATCTGCCATTTGTAGCGCTTGTTTTTGGCTTGCGCGGGGGGAAAGATTTGCGTGATATTCCGGGTTTTCGCCGCTAGTTCGTTCGCAATGGGCTCGAAAAAACACAAGAAGCATAAATCAGAACGCAAGGAGCGTGAACTTGGCAAGGGTAAGATTTGTTATCTGCCGAAACTGAAGAGCGAGACGCGTGCCTGCCGGTTGCCGTCTCCCGACGCTTCGATGAGACAGCAGTGGCAGTGGTTTTTGCTTCATGAATTTACAACGTTTCGGCTGTTCCTTTTTCAGAGAAATCGTTCAGCCTTGACCGGCCACCGAGCTTGAAGCTTATTCTGAAGGTCAGTGGCAACAGCTCGACCCCGGAGCATGGGAACGATTCGCCGGCGTATGGCATCCAGTCGGACGGCGGAAGCACCCTCTTCACCAGCACCAGCGGTGGCGACTACCCCGAGCGGCACAAGAAATCGAAAAAGAAGAAAAAGAAAAAGGATCGCGAAAAGAAGCACAAACATCATCATAAGGAGAAGCGGCATCGGCACCGCGGTACCGACGATACGAGCCTTGGCGAGGAGGATGAGGAGGAGGAAGAAGAGTTCAACAGCTACGGGGACGAAAGCTCCCAGGCGACGGTCGATCCGGTGGCAAGCGTGCACTATCCCGCCGCCAGCTCTGCGGCCGTAGCAGCCGTGGCTGCGGCCGCCAGTACATCGCTAGCCGCCCAGCCCGTCACGAAGCCTTTGCTGCCGGAATCGTTGCTTACTCCGAAGCTGGAACCGGAAAACGAACAGGAAGCGCATGCGGCAGCGTCTATCGAGCAAGAAGCAAGCGGCCCCCTTGCCGGTGGGCTGGTGCCGAAGGACGAGCTGACGACCGCACCGAGCTCGGTCACGACGGACGAACCGCTGCAGAGCCCCGGCTCGATGCAGTCGTCGTCGCGACCCGGCAGCAAGATCGACTTTCACGACACCAGCTCGAGCCAGGCACCGAAAACGCCCAACTCGGACTGCAGCGGGCGGGAGCCGCGGACCTGCGTGCTGAAGCAGAAGCAGAGCCGCACGCCGCTGAACAAGCTGCTCGACCATCTGCTGAAAGCGCTCGAGAAGCGCGATCCGCACCAGTTCTTCGCGTGGCCCGTGACCGACGACATTGCGCCCGGCTACTCGTCCATCATACTGAAGCCGATGGACTTCTCCACCATCCGGCAGAAGATCGAGGACAACGAGTACGGCTCGGTGACGGAGTTCAGCGACGATTTCAAGCTGATGTGCGAGAACGCGATCAAGTACAACCATTCGGAGACGGTGTACCACAAGGCGGCGAAGAAGCTGCTGCACGTGGGCGCCCGGCTGCTGCAGTCGGACAATCTGATGCGCTCGCTGCGCCCGCTTATGACGTACATGCGCGAGCTGACGGCGAAGGAACTCGGGTTCGAGCTGCCGGCCGGGTCGGCCGACGGCCCGGACAGTGACTTCCACCACGCGCACCACACGGCAGACTCGGCCGACGAAGCGATGGCGGCCGCTGTCGACGAGGGCATTAACGCACAGATCGAGGAGGAGGAGAAGCGCAAACAGATCCGGCTGGAGAACAATCCGCACACCAAGTTCGAAGCGTTCGTGGACGACCTGACGGCGGACGAGGTGCTGGCCCAGGTGCAGAGCGCCGCGCTGAACGCGCGGACGAAGCTGCTGAAGCGCAAGTCCGCCCACAAGCTGGGCTTCCTGCGCCAGCACAAGGACGGCACGACCTCGATGAAGATACTGCTCGACGCGAAGTCGGAGGGTGGCGAGGGCGGCCCGGAGCGAACGGTGACGCTCGGTGCGCACACCGGCAAGCTGCAGTACGGCACCGGGCAGCTGCAGGGGTTCCGGGAGGATCGGCGCAACAGCGCCAAGATCGTGAAACCGCTCAGCTACGGTGCGTTCAGCTCGTTTGCGCCGGTGTTCGATTCGCGCTTCGCCAACCTGAGCAAGGAGGAAACGGAGATGGTGCTGAACACGTACGGGTGCGAGACGGGCGCGGACTATGCGGAGAGCATACTGCGCTTCGCCATGGACAGCCCGTTCGCGGCCGGCATGGCGCACAATCTGCTGGACGTGCTGACGAACGGGGAGCATCGGCAGACGTACGGGAAGCTGTACGAGTCGCACATGCAGCGGGAGGAGAGTAACGCCGTACGGCAAACGTTCCTCGACCCGGTCGAGGTGGCCGAGGAGGTGAAGCGGTACGCGAACGTGCGAATCGACTTCGACAGCTTACGTTCGCTGTCCAGCTTGGGGGTGGACGTGCAGTTTCTGGACGAGCTCGAGTGCCAGCTGAAGGGTGCGGAAATTGGCCCGCAGCTGCAGCAATCGCTCAGCACCAATTCGGACCTGCTGCAGAAGTTGCACCAGCTGCAGACGGATCGGCTGTCGGCACCGCTGCCCGCCCATCTGTCCCACATTCAGCATCCGTCCGAGGGTGAGCTGGAGTTGGCGGGGCAAATAACGAGCAATCTGACGCAGATAGCGAAGCAACTACCGCCGTCCGCAATCGCCCATCCGCAAGCGCTGAGGAAAGCGATGGGAATCAGCACGGGTTAGTGGAGAAAACGACGGCGGTGGCGATTAAAGGAAATTTGCTTTATAACTTTTTTCTCATTTTCCTGTTAATTGTAGCTGGATTGGAGGTCTTTCAACCGCCACCGCCAACGCATGGCACACAACCGTCAGTACCTGCACCAGCACTGCAGCAGCCAGTACAGCAGCAGCCACCGAACGGTACCGGGAGCACCTCCCTTTCGGCCGGTAGCAGTATTTCGAACCCAAACACACATCCAGCACCACCAGCACCGACTGCTATAGGTTAGTGAACATAAAGTGAAAAGTCTACTTGAAAATAGCACTAACAAATAATTGCCCTTTCTTCCTTTTTAACAGACATTGACACCACACCGATGGATATGGACCTGGAGCCGGAACCGATTTCACACCACCACCATCAGCACCATCCCCATCCGCATCATCTGGCGCGGCAAACGCAACCTTCTGCGACCCTTCCCGGCCCGGGTCAGCAGCAATCGATAATTCAACCGAATCCGATGGTTTCCGCTACACCGGCCGCACATGGACCACCACCGGTCGATATCGATAGCGAGTTGCGCGAGTTTCTCGGTGGCTCGACGCTGAACAACACCGGCCCAAGCAGGGCGGACGGTGGTGGTGCCGAATCGTCCGATGCTGCATGCATTGAGCAAATGTTGATGAATTGAGTGTGTGCGTATGTTTGTGCGTGTGTTTGTTTGTGTGTGTTTTGTTGAACTTCTCAACCCATTTGAAAGACAGAGGTAGTGTTTTTTACATACCAATAGAATGATAAAAAAGAAGAGTATATAAATATGAGAATAGGAAAAGAAACGTCCGTTCTTTCTAATTCCGTTACACTGGTAAGGACACAAAACAAAGAAGCAAAAGAAACATTACAATTCAAGTTGAACGTATGGTTGAGATTTTAACACATTTATATTGTACGGTACAATTAGCTTAAATAAATGGACAAAACAGACGAGAGAAAACGCTGTGTGGTACAAATTGCAATAGATAGTTAGTATCGTTTTGATCCGATTATACATATATTGTCACGTGTTGGATCCTCGCACGAACTAGTACAAGTACAAGAGCAACTCCCTCACACTCACACTCAAATGATAGAATGGTCCAACATGGGAAAGCTCCTCATCCACTGGGTTTGGTTTGAAGAAATTAAAAAGACATTAGGAAGACAGCGCATAAAATCGTCGTCGCGTCTGTTATTGAAGCCCAGCCCAGTCGTTCCCTTCTCCGGTTCACAATTCATGCAACAATGTCTAGTGGAAACGAATTAAACGCTGCTAAAAGGAAGCAGTGTGGTGCCATTTTTTTTAAAGAAAGCTTTTCGGGATGCTTCCACCACCAGCTGACGGTTCGTTTTGCGGCCGGGCGCGTTAAGTTTGGCCAAGATGTAAAGTCGGAAAGCAATAAACCGGTCTGTGACCGACTGCAGCCAAAGTGGAAAGTTGAGCTCTTGGGAGAAAATGTGTCTCTCCTGAGACTACCAGCCCAGCGCAAGGAGCAAGTTTTTCCGTTCGATGAATTATAATCCACGGACGATTGTTCTCGAGCGGAATTAATTAATGATCCGTAAAGGCGGGATGGTAGAAAACAGAGGGGGATTGTAATGCTGCAATTACTATTAATTATTAAACGTTTCGCTCCTGCCGATTGGGAACATTATTTTGAAGGTTTGAAATTTAAAATGTTCAAGCAAACGAAATCTTTCACTAATTAGAGAGGTAAGAACTTGGAATTATTGGCTCCAGTAATTAATTTACTATTTTAACCGACAAAGGGGAAAACTGTATGCTAATCATGCCCCTTATTCGAGGCTGTACATTCCCTTTTTTGTTCATTACAAGCTGTGCCAATTTTCTCACGTGCTCAAAACCGACAAACTCTTGAGTTGTGGGCCATAATTCATAGTTAGCGCTGGTAGACCTTCCACAATCGATTGCCGGAGTGATTGCGTAGCTCAAGGGTAAGGAAAGTGCGTCTGTCAGGAGCCATTTTATGGCTGACCGTATCGGAGAAATGGCTAAACATTAAGTACACGCAATAAAGAGATTTGCTCCGAGACACCGTACAAGCTGAATGGAATGAACATATTACTGGCAAGAGCAAACGGAAAAAAAGGTAAACGGATGCGTGACATGGGTGATGTGAAAAGGGGAGAAAGAAAAGGTAGTAAAATTGTTTCATTTACATACGAATGGGGATTGTACGGAGCAGTTTAGGCGAAACTTTATGGGTTTTCTGTGCAGAAAATAGCATGAAAAATGCCAACGCTCGCGAAAGAATAAAAACCCGCCTAAAGGTATGCAACACGCACGGCATACCGTACCGCTAAGAGCTTATTTTGCACCTATTTACAATCTACATGTTTCTTATCATTTTATTAGTCGTATAGTAGTGCTCAAACACATTCCGAAGCAGTTCACAAGATCCCTGGCATCTTAATTTGCCATCTTTAATAGCAAGGTAGCAGTCCGTTTTCCTTACCGCAGCTTCATTCAACCTGCCTCACTAATTGGTACACTCAAGATGCAAATGAAGCCCAGGCCAATGTAAACCGGCTTGCTACAGACATGGAGCTCTGTTGTGCCATCCTGCTCCATCTTTAACCTTAAACTTTGGCACCTCACCTAGAAGAGAGCCACTTGCTAACCAACCATCTCTCGCTCTCTCTGCGGTCAGTAGTATCAACAATCGGGTCCCCGCAAGTAGGTCATCGAAGATTCCCTGAAGTAGCAGTTCAACACCACCATACCGCTCCCAAGAGTTGGTAAACATATTCTCTGCTCAAGTGATCGAGTGTGTATCTGTGTGTGTGTGTGTGTGTGTGTGTGTGTGTGTGTGTGTGTATATATGTGTGTGTGTGTGTGCGTGTGTTAAGCTAATAACCACCGTACAGGGGATACTACTTCAAAACGATTAACCAAAGGGGAGATAGCTTTGAGGGCGGAATCTGAAATCCCAAAGGAGAAGTGCTCGGTGAAGAGTGTTTCTCCATCTTCACCAAAACGGACATGAATATGTAATGGAACTATTTTCTACGATCTACACAACTCCAATGAAGACATTCGTAAAACTAAAACGTGCAGGAAATTGTGACACGAGCCTCACAACGAACTTAATGAATAAATTTGTCAACTCAACTTGGAATTGCTCCTTTTTGCTAGTGGTGGGTGCCATTTTCCGAACTCCAGCTCCTGTGTCCAACGTCCATCTTCAAAATCATAATAAATTCATTTCCTTTATCCGATTGGTGCAAAAGCATCTCCAAACTCACCCGGCGCTCTAGCAGCAATCGAACAAGACATCGAACATGAAAAATGTATGGGATTTGACATGTTCGATTTGTTGTTTATTAAATCGAACATGTCAAATCCCATATATTTTTCATGTTCGATGTCGTGTTCGATTGCTGCTAGAGCGCTGCCTCAGTCTTTCCAGCGCGTTGGCAGGAAATTGTCCTCAAATTAAAGAGGGCAGGCTGTAAATGCTTCATATTAAGAGCAAAATCATCTCCAGGTGGTAAAATTACTTCTTTGGCACGGAAAATTGAGATTTAAATTTAGGTCAGTAAATAAATTACCATCCAGCGTGAGGGGGCCTTCACAGAAACGGCAGAAACAGAACATAATCGAACATCATCTTGGTGTTCCAATTAAAACTTGCGCGCACCTTGAAAATAGATCGAGCGTCTAGTTGTACCCGAGAAAGCGCGTTACATCTTTCCATCATTCCACACCAAAAAGCCACGTTCAACACTAATTGACATCCCTCCTATACCAACCGATCCATCCTGGACCCAGCGCACAATTTGCAATTGTGATCGTCCCCATCGCTTCTTGCAACATCGGAATTATTAACACGTGTCCCCAAGGACCATTATTTCACCCTCCACCAAGGGAGAACAGAGAGAGAGAGAGAGAGCGAGCGAGAGAGAATACGAAGCGCAGCCGAAGTATTTAGGCACCGTTAATGACGCGAAAGAAAGGAGAAAAAAACGCAATGAGATGCAAATGAGCCTATCAGGTCCCGCCGGGGGGATGGATGGTAAGCGAAAGGACGACAGCATTGAATTGGATGCAGTACCGGAAGCGTGTGCCAGCGTGGTCGGTTCGGCTACCCGGGAACTCAGTCAGCAGGTCAGCAGTCAGCGCCTTTGAAGCAGTCGCGATTAGATACGGTGTGAAGCAAGTGTCGAAGTAACTTGCCGTACAGATCGCCGCCCGGAAGCGGTGGCACAACACAAAAGCCAAAGCGGCAACCATTTAACTTAATGACCTATCCCGCTTCCCGCTAGGTGGCGAGCTGCGAGGAGCGGTCGATTATTTAAAGCAGCCTGAATGGTACAGTGTGTAGCGACAGCTTTTCAAGGTCAGTTACATCAGCGATGAACAATTATGCATGGAATCTGGGGACTGGTTCTGGAATCGCTTTTTGTTGCCCAAAGGATGCGTAACTGAAAACTTTACGCTCAAGAGATGCCTCGGTGCCGCAATCCTCTGGGTGCAGCCTGTTAGTGGCGTGGCGTCTTTGACAACTTTTTGCCAACGTCATTCGTTACCCGGCGGGAGTCGGTAATGACGTCGCACTGGGCCTGATTGTGACGGATCTTGGGGGACTACCCGAGCGGACGAGGCACTATTGAAAATCGATTCGTTCAGTTGGTGTCTTGTACGGTGTTTGATAATATTTTGCTATGAATATCATTGGATTGCATACTTTTAGGCGCTTTACCGGTGCCACGTGCTAGGAGATGAGTGCTTTGATGATGCGTGCCGAGCAGCCCTGTACCGTCGAAGGATGCTCCCATGGTTACGTTCGTGCTTCATCGCGTCGCCAAATGGCGTGCGTTTGCGTTCTACACGCCGTCAACTCTTTTGCGCCGACGTTCGTCATCATCGACATCCCGCCGGGTTTGTCGTACGCGTACGCAGATCGGCTCTGTTGTGCGTGCTAGCAGCGGGAAATAGTAAGCTACCAAGCCAAGCGATGGTTTTATCGCTTCCGTGATCACTGTAATGGAGTGGTATCGACCAAGGCCAAGTTGTCATCGGACCATATGCTGTGCGTCTGCAAGAGAATGATAGAGAGAAAAAGAGACTGAAACGGACATCGGATGGAATGATGGGAACGGACTCTTTTTTTCGTTTTTACAAGCTTCTAGCTTACAAACATTTTTGTGGTTTAGAGTTTAGGTACCGATGTAGCGAACGGTCCGAGGGGAGAGGCGTTCGAACTCGAATGGATTGTGTTTTAGCAATTGGTACGACTGTTTCTTCTTTTTTTTTTGCCACTGCCATTGTACCTGGCGTGTGTGAGTGTGTGGTCTTCACTCATTTCTCATATGAAAATCCTCCCACCCGACCGGTAAGCACGAACGACACAGAACGAACATCAGTTACATCCTTTCGATGTTGCCATTCTTGAAGCAAAAATCTCGCACTGAATCTTTGATGTGGAATGTTGCAACGTAAGGGCCGGACGAGCAAACGGGGATGGGGGAAAAACTGCACTCTCATCTCCATATTGTCCGGATGGATTTATCATCATTCCGAGCAGTAGTTTTGTTTGGTGCTTTTCGAACCTTGTAAACTGATGGAGAAATGGACGTGATGATGTATGATACGGGGAACGTTGCGGAGCTGTGCGCAGCGGAAATAACACGATCAAGAAATTGAACGTACCCAGAACGTACTCCTGGGGGAGGAGTGCTTGGAGATATCGCATCGTACACGCCGGTTGCAGTTTCTTTCGGATTTGAGGCGAAATAGTGTACCTTTACAGTTCATCTGGACGATGTCCGGAGAGGATTACGTTATTAGAAGTTACCCACTCTGCAGGTTTGAGTGCTCTTGCCGAGCATAGCTATAACATTTTCTGATAAAAGCTCACGAATGAAGGGGTTTTTTTACAAAACGATAGCCTTTTGCATTTTTTATGTATATGCTGTAGTTATGCATGATTTTCTAATTATCTAGTCCAACAAATGATATGAAATTGTATTAAATATAGCAATTAAATCCGCAGGATGATGTTATTACGAAACACGATTTGCCTAGCTTTAGCCGTTTCAAATCATGTTACAAATTATTTGAGTATACCACCGTCTGACATCAAGGCGTGAACAATTGTTTGGTTACATAATAAAACAAACAATTGGGATGTTATTTTCCCACTGTTTTAGCATGCAAATTTTGATATTTTAAGTCCAGTTTGAGCTTCGTTCAATATCAAGTCTATGAAACGCCTTAAGGTATGCAACACACGATACTGTTGCTCAGTAAGTTATGAGTACAGAGTGCATTGCACTGGCCGTTCAAAAAGTTGAAGGAAATAATTAAATATGATAATATTTAAGATACTAAACATGATTGGACCTTTTTAACACGCTGTTCATCGTTACATAAATATTACAAATTATGTTCCTTCTCAATGCTTATATCAAAAACTATCTTTTAAACTGCACAATTGAAAAGTTTGCTACCCTGGAAGATTGGTCAATGTGGTAGCGGTCAAGGGGGATTTGCTGTACAGTTTCTTCATCTCATTGGTTGAAGCTTCGTTGCTACGAGATTTATTTTTTGTATCATAATAGTTTGAGCAAATAAAACAAAGGTGCAACCCGTGAAATATAGCTGTTGCTTTTACTAAAAAGGTAATTGTGAGAAGAAAAATAATCCTACAATCCTGTATAAAACTTTATCGTTTGCTCTAAACCATTTTTGTACATTCGGTGGATCTGAAGTGGGTTTATTAAGATTGGCTAGAGTGCCTTTCTGACGCCACGCGGTGCGAAAACGAAGCATCAAGAGCATGAAATTAACCTTTCCCACAAAAAACAACAAGAAATCTCTGCTGAGAAAAAGCTGTTTGAAAAAGGTTCATTCCTTGCCTTACTTTACCACCTTCAGCAACGTCAATGCTGTGGAAAATTTGAACGTAACTCGCATAGTTTTGCACATGAAAAAAAAAATACTAGTTTTGTGGTTTCTTTTTCCCTTCGGATGCTGCCCATCAAACAGACCGTTCAACGCACGCGACCGAACCTTCACCATCGACGTGCCGCTGCTGCTGCTGCTGCACGGCACAAAAAGAAAAACTTGTTTAATCCAATTAGAACAAGATGGTCGCGATACTTCCGCCCTGTTAGCGGGCAAGATGCGAGATACTGCTCCAACGGTCGTTTCCTTCCAAGCCAAGAAGGAGTCCACTACGCTACTTCTTTTCTTGCGCGCCGTGTAAAAACGTAAAGCAAGCAAAGTTGCTGACGCCTTTCAGTGTGCCGGTTGTGCAGGGTGCTTTTTGTTCCTCCGCTGCGAGTTAATAACATTAGCGGGCTCATGGTCTGTCACCAGTGGCTAAACAGTGCGGTGCAGAACGAAACCGAACCGGTTTCGCTAGTTTATTTGATTAATTTACGATCTCCCTATCGAAAGAAGCACGGTGCAAAAGGGATGCTCGCTTTCCGTTGGGACGCCGGGCAGCGATTAAAATGTTCGAAAACAAAACGAACGCGGTTGTGAGTGTGCGCACGGTGGAAAAATGGGAGTTTGTAAGTGATTGGGGCTTTGGGTGTATGGAAGTATGTTGAGTTTGGTGGGAGGATAATTTAATTAAGTACCGATTTCCGCTGACGACGTGTGTTGCCGGCCTGCTCTTTGATAAGCGTTGCTTGCAGGATGTCGTAAATAGTGGGGAGCATTTTTTTGTACCCTTTGGGAGTCAAAATTTACTGCCAATAATCGTATCTTGCCTTTGTGGGCGCTTCACGGTAGGCGGAGTGATGTTTTATGTGTCATTAAGGTTTGAAAATAGGAGCACAAATTAGTGGTTAATTAGTAGCCATTTTCTTAGTATGGTACGGATCAAAAGAGGAGTTTGATGTCCCGCAGGGGAGTTTATTAAATGGTGAATAATCTTCTACACCGCCGTCAGCAAGAAATGTGTTTCGTTGCGTAAGAAAGGGTTCATATAAACATATCAAATGCAATACAATGAGAAAAAAAACGACGGCTGCAGGCCTTTTCAAAGCGATCGAAATTCGCCAAAAAGTATGCAAGCTATTTCAAGAACGCCTCAATGTATGCAACTCACAAAACTAAAGAAACGCTTGTTTAAAACTTAATTGTTCTTCGAAGGACGATTGTTAGTCGCCCGATAACCCTGTACTGCGTAAAGTTTTCCTCTGACACAACAAGTAAAAACTATCTTCCATCTTCACCATCACCCTGCCACTCTTTCATTGCTCCCCAAGATGTCTGCCACAAATTCCGTCCTCCGTCTTAAATGGCACAGCGTTAAACCACACAGACGCGGTTATTGCGGTATCATTATGGTGACGATTGCGTCTGGCACTGCCATTGTCCGCAGCCACAACACTTCGGCACGAGCATCCGACAGACGGTATCCGATAGGTCCCTCCCCCCCCCCCCTCACTCGCCGGGGGCATGCTTCCTTCCCCGCCAAAACGCTGTCGCTCGTCCTTGCCCCGAGGGAAGTGAAAAGTTTTCGCACGTTGCATTCTTCCTCTAATTGCTCGGTCCCAGATTGGTGGCGTGGAACGAAAATGCAATCGTTTCGTGAAGAGTTTGTCCCGTGTTGGCATTCCGCACGGCACCGATGGGGGAGTACCAATATCCGGCGGAAGGATGGCACTACAATTGTTGGCTTCTAACGACCGGCTCTCAACCGATTTTTGCAGCTGTTGAGAGTTCCATCGTGACGAATGTGGTTGATGCTCTAAAGTTGCGGAACAGAAGAGGAAGAAGAGCAAAAAATGAATGAACTCGCCGTCGCCATGGTGTCTGGCGAGAGACGTCACGAAGGGCGTGTGCGAGACTCAGAGTACCAAAAAAAAAAAACTGCACTTCCGGCAGCACATTGACATATTGTCCTACGCCGGGTTGACATTGGGATCGGTGAATCGGTGTTACGTGCCTCAAGTGCTGCTATGTAAGTGTGTGCCGCAACTGCAATGCTAACAGGAGCACCTGGCGGGATTGCATTCGTTTGGCTGCTGGAAGCTGCTGACCCTCTTTTACAAGGGCAAACGACTGGCGGATTGGTGAGATGTGTTATGCATGTTGAAATTTGAGCTGCACAAAAATGGAGTTCTTGTGTTGGTGCATTCATGCTTGATTCGTTTGCTGTTGCATGTTTATGGCTAACAATCCGGTCAATATTTGAGAATAAATCGTAATAATGAAATATTGCAAGGTACATTGCATACTTTAAGGAGAATTTGGATTTTGATTTTTAGTAGGATAGATACGGCTAAAGATATTCAAGTCGAAAAAATAATCCTTTTTTTGTTATATTTACTTGCCATAATCAAAAGCTTTAGTAAAAGAAACTCGAACGAACTTAATTGAATAATCACAAAGACAATTGTTAACTCAGAAAAAAGCACAAGTTTTCATTTCAAACAAAGCAAACGATTCAATCACATCTATCGATCATCACATCACCGTAAAGGAGCTTCATTCCACCCGTAACTCGTTAAGTCAATGCAATTCGGTTTAAATAAAGCAATGTAGACGAAAATCGAACTATCGTTTGCATCTATCCAAACGCTCTGCTGTAAGTCTCCATGTACTCAAAATAGAGAAATTTCTGATATTTGCATATCAAACGACGTTGGTTGATTTTGGCACGAATCAGCTCTCGGATTGGAGTGGAAAGCAGTGAGCGAAGACTTTCGATGTAAGCACGCACCCAACAAGAGCAAGTTCCTTCTGCGTGACCAACATTATCGACGAACTTGATGCTAAACTTTCTAAAGCGTGGCTTTGTTTACAGGATTTACGAGGCAGGGCATTGAGCAATCAGGACACGGTACCTGGGGCTGGCCTACCGAAAACCAGGTCAGATTATGAAGCTGGTTTATAACAATCGCCGTTAAGCCTGAGTGCCAGAGCGTAGTAGCAGGGAAGTGTAAACTAATGCATATCCAGGGCAATGCAAAAACAAGCCCAAAGTTATTTATACTTTTGAATTTTTTGAAGCACTCCGTTTTCCTGTCAATCATTCGGACAGTGGAATGGGATGCAACACATGCTTTGCGAATAAAAACCACCCAACATCGGCAGCTATCTGACATTCAAATTGAATTTATGCTGGTTTAATTGAGTTTAGTGTTGGAGTGTGTTTTTGTGTGCGTAGGCTTTCCCGGTACTCGTGAAGGAAGTAGGTCACATGGATTTTGTGCGTTTTTGCGGCCTATTAGAATTCAAAATAAAGCTTTCAGCTCATGAAACGTATATATTGTAAAATAATACTGAGTATTAAACAAGGTTTAATGAATTAAAGTTGAAAAAGGCTTTTCAAGCTCTACAGATGCTTAAAATGAGAAAATAGTTTTGCCGATTGCATACCTTAAGGCTGGTAAATTATAAGTGTTATTTTATTTTTTTTTCCTTTTCTGAAACAACCAAATCACAAATCCGCTTAAACTAAAAGCAAACATTAATAATATATGTTAATATATGTGTTATGTATATATAATATATATGTTATGCGCTATACATTGCAACATGAGTGCGTTTTAATTAGTTGTTAATTTATGCTTTATCCACATGTTTTGAATATTGTTTTACTCGGATACCCAACATACATTACTGTTTTTTACCCTGCTTCTTCACAGTATCCATTTACGCTAGCCATGTATAGTCTCTGTTATCGCCATTGAAGCGTTCATGGCATCATTACTCCAGCCTCTCGGCGAGACCATTAGTCTCAGTCAGATAGCAGGATTTAAAAGCGATTCCGTTTCGTTTCTTACCTCTGCTGTTTGACTGTGCGCTTAAACCACCGTCCTGTCCTGTCCGTAATTCTGCTGACGTGCTGAGAACAAAAAATGGTTATTGAATCTCGAGCCTGGGCACACCATCGGGATGAAATCAGCCAGCTGTGAAAATGTTGAAAGAGCATGTGCTTTCAGAGGTCAACAATTCGTGACGCTCGACGGTCAGCAGGCGCGGGATGAAGGATAAGCTGTGACCACGCATTCGCATTTCGTGCAGCACGCGTAGAGCTGCCCCACTAACACGAACAGCATACACTAACATACTCTTCGCACCCCACTTTCCATGATTGTACGTATCGTACGCGAAATGAGAACGATGAAGCGCAAACAATCAAATGCTGGTGTTAGATCTTTGTAGAGCGAGTGTAGTGTAACATCAACGAAACGTGCCCTTTTTTCACACGAGCAACGCAGCCGACCGAAATTGGCCCATCCGACGCTGTTCTCACTTTATGTGACGTGTGTTTGCATTGTTTTGTTGCTTTGCTAGGCATGCAGACAGGCGAGCTGGCTGACATATCCATCGTTGGGACTGCCCGTGAACGTATCAAAATCACATCCTACGTTGGAAAGGCTCTTACTAACCGGTCGGAAAAGGTGGTTGGAAATAATCGAGCAGTTGTTGCGAATGACAATTCGAGTAGATCCGAAGCAGGTGTTCGGTTTGTTGAGCTGTTGAGATGCTCTTGGTATTGGTGGTTTAATAACTTTATATCATTTCCAGGATGTTAGTCATGAAAAGTAAATAAAATGAAGTATCTTACTAAGCATGTAAATATGTAAATTAATCCTAAAGGTATATTCTTCAGGCTAAACTAAATTTTCTCGGAAATTGCATACCTTTAGGCGTAGTAGATGATGTATGATAGATGAAGATGTTTCTGTTGTAACTTACTCGATCGTGTAAAAATCATCTGTAATTTAGGCTTTTATTAATTATTTTGAGATTAAATGCTTAGTTATATGACATTTATTTATTTACACCTTTTATTTTTTTGCATTTACAACCAAAATATACAATCAAACCGATCAATTCAATTTCGCCTTAGTACTGCTTTCTTCATATAGTCCGTTTACTTTCGTATCCTTTCGTTTCCCTGCGGTTGACAGCCCCTGCAACCGAATGTGGCACGAACGCCGCCTGATAAAACCCGAAGAGCGAACATTTTCGCGCCATCTAGTATTTGTTGTTTGCGTTCTGAGCAACGGTACGTTAGTTCGATACGACTGCTTCGATGATGAAGAGACTCTCACGTACAAGTGATTGGGGTGCTTCTCGTCGGACAGTTCAGTGCGCGCACTTTTAGTATTAACACACAACAACAAAAAAACTTCTTGAAGGAAAGGTGCTGTGAAGAAAGAGGTACCGCTAAACAAAAAATAGTGAACTGTGTGTTAAAAAATAAGGATAAAAACACGGTATTAGTGCATCGACTGTGCAATGTAGATGATTGATCGAAAGAGCGCACAAACGGTGGATAACATACAGTTTCTAGCATGCTTTTTTTGGGTTCATCTTCCCAAAGCGATGTCTTGATTTCGATGTAACACGTGGCGAAGGGAAAGGTTTAGCGCAAACGGTCCCATGGCTGCACCGTGATTGATCGTGTGTCGGACAGTTTAAGCATCGAATGATTCATGATTCTAGTTTGGTTGGTGTGGGGTAAAAAAGTGGAAAACGAGTTTAATTTTCGTGAAAATTTATGCCGTGAACACGAAAGTTTGGTACAATATTGATACATCAAATTTTTCTAATGACAAAAACTGAGTAACTTCAAACACGAGATAGTTTAAAAAATTGTGTATCAGAATGCGAGTAAATTAAACATCAGCGTAATCTTATAAAGTCAATTCACTTCTAATACAATACACGTGTAGCAGTGCGAACGATCGTCCTGCAGGCCAGCCAGCGTCGCCACCCCGCCATGCTGCTTGACGCAACGTCACTCACCTTTCCATGGTCAATCTTTTAAAGAGCAGCAGCCAATTAGTTGCAGGCAATAGCAATAGCATCCTCCAACATTCCAGTGCCACCAAACACAGACCTCCGCAGCCCCCCTCCCTCACGGACCCACTGCTCCACTCGACTGTTGGCAGTAATTAAGAGGCGGTGTCAATTAATCAAACTGACGGTTCCGTTTGTGCCGGGGCCGGAGCGGGCGGGCCCACTCGTGTGTACCGCGTGTGTGTTGTACCCACCCAAGCTTATCCGTTGATCGAGTATCGAAGTGGTAAATCATTAGATTCGAGTGCTCTTTTTAGTGACTGGCTGAGCAGGGCGAAGGCAAAGCAAGGGAGAGATAGAGCGCAAGTGGAAGGAAACGCTCCGTCAGATCACAAACGTGACTCAAGGCGAAATGTCAGCAGCAACATAACGGTTCGATGGGTAAGTTTCGATTGGATTTTCCACAAGTAATCCTTTGCAGTTTCAGTTTTTCTTCCGCCCTTCTACCTTCCAACCGCTGCTGACCTGGTGGTGGCAAAACTTTGCTCCACATTTCAAGCCGCAATAAAACTCGGGTTTCAAACGTTGCTTTCGGTCGCCGGATGTTGACGGAGTAATAGAAGTGTGTTTGTGTCTGGCTATGTGTGGGTGGACAAAGGCAATCGATGGCACGATGGTTGGCACGTATGAGCTGTGCAAGAGTGCAAATTAAAAGGGAGAAAACTTTTGAGTTGGAAACAAAAAAAAAAAAGGAAAAACTTATTCTTGCTAGTTTATGGACCGGGAGCTGAGAGTTTTGGAAGGATTAATGCAAGGAGCGAAATTTTCTATGTCCTCAAGCATGAATAAACTGCATTATGAGTTGGTGGTACTTTGGATCATTCCTTTTGAAGCGGAAGACAGAAGAATTACTTACACTTTTAAGACGAAAAATGTCATTTTTATCAGTTTCTGCAAAATAACCTTCTAAAAGAGACAAATAGTTTGATAAAGAGAGTTTAAATCAGAAGTGTAACTATTGCACTCCTTTTGTAATGCGGATTGCATACTGAAAGACGAGTTGAGTGACGACTCTAAGCAACCTTTGTACCATCTGGTCGTTTGTATAGCATTTTAGTGCAAATAATTGATCGTATCCACTACAGAACCATTAAATTGAACATTTTTCACCCAAATTGCTTCCCTCAAGGCATCCGTATCGATGCGCTCACTTTAACCATCCATTAAATAGCTTCCGAGCTTATCACCTCATCAAACACACAACCTGCTTGCCCTGCCTGTCTTTCACCTTTTACCGCCCTCCTGTTCCGGTGTTCTACATGAATTTGCCCAGTTCACGCAATGGCTGAAAGTGCCTTGCATAATGCATTCCTGCAAATCTAATGTTTCTTACCGCACGCGTCAGTGACGTGCGAAATATATTATTGTTCGTCATGTTGTTCCGGTGCCAACGTGGCAGTAAAGCTCTGCCACCCATCTTCATGGACCGAATGACACATCATGTTGTAGCAGCGATGGTTTGTATCGCTCAAGGTCTTCTCAAACGTCTTCAGTCAAAACGTGTTTGTAGCTCGCTGGGATACATTATACTGCATAGTAATGTGTAATGACAAGGCGTCAGTGGATGGTGAAATTTTGAACTACAAACGCTGCTTGCTACACAAAACCGACTGAGAATCTTGGGATGCATCATTAAAAAAAAAATACAAGAATAACAATCCATTCTCTGTTGACCAAACGCTACAGCGGGTCAGCCAAACAAAGGGAACGCAAAGATATTTTGAAATCATCATGGAAACGTCGAAAGCCCGGCACTTCGTGTGCTCAAAATAAGAAAGATAGCGCAAAATAATAGCAACGTCTTCGCTCACCCCTTCGTGCCGCCTCTGTTGCGTCCTTGAGCGCACTAGTTACCCTTCTCAAAACGGCTGATGAAATGAATTTTCAGCATCCGGAAAGCAGAGGGCGGAAAACAGCTGAGCCTGACAGCTTGCAGGCGCTTGAAAGCGCTTAGGTTTCATTGCACTGACAGCTGTCTTGACGGATCGTGTCGAGTGATTTGCATGCTGTTGTTTGCACAGCTTTGTGTGTCTGTGTATATGCAGCAACGGATTAATGTTACGGGTAGAATAAAAATGAGGCGCATCTATTTGATGCTTATGTTTCGGGGTGTGAGTACAATTAAAGGGTCCTATTAAAGCCACTGTCGGTCAGTAGTTATATGAAAAATTTCTCTTCAGAAAATGATGATCATCACAAAAAATGTAGAGCAGTTCAAAGGCGCTAGACAATGTGCTAATAAAAATAAAATTGTATTGCGGATTGCATAGCTTTAGGCGAATTTGTTTGTATCCGCTTTATGCATCGCTTGAACCAGCCTTTTTTGTGTGTCTAAACGGTTCCAGTACAAGAGATTATGTTTGATGCTTCCTAATGCTACATTTCACCGCAAATTTGTGCACTAATTATCTTAATTCGCAGGATCCTTCTTTGCTCGATCGCAACAGAGTAAGTTTCATTGGCGCAAAAATGTGGACAAAAGCACCAACATTGCTGTGGGAAAGTGGGAAATCCCACTGTACTGTGCGAGGACTAACGCATGCTCATCACCGCAGCGCAGTCATCATCATCACCATCAAAGTGATTGCCGCCAAGGCTCCCAGGGCAATTATGATCCACTCTCCCATCGGGCGGAAAGAATGACCGGAAGGACAGTGTAGCGCCTTTTGCTTGCCCTCCCTTCTTGCCACCACACCACAGTTGTACGACTTCACGGTGGTATTGCGTGACTAACATGATAAAGTGTATGTTTGGTGAATAGTAGCAACGGTACGGAAAAGGCTGGGAGAAGCCGGACAGCAAGGGAAAAGCGGTAGCACTAACAGAGCCATCCCATCCGCAAACGATAACCGTACAATTTAAATATCACTTAGCACACAAACACATGTGTCGCTGTCGTTTAGCCATTACTGCATCCGGTGTCTCTGTAAGTGTGTGTGTGTGTGTATTGAAAGGGAGTTTGGAGGCTACCAGTACCGGGATCTCGATTTTCCAACCCAGTGCCACTTTCCAAAGGGCCAGCGGTCACAGCTGTACCCCGTTCTGCCAACGGAAGCAACGGCTCAACCGAGCTAGAACGGGTGGTTGATTACTAACAGTGTCCGGGTTGACCATCTGATCTAAAGCCCCTCGAGGGGTTAGGAACCGACAACATTATCACCTCACCGCCCCGAAGCAAGTGTTACGTTGTTTGAGGTAAGCTCACATCCGGACAGTGCTGCGTTGGGACAATGGCAATTGCTGGCGGGGTGCATGATTGCATTCTTCCGGAATATGCTCTAAGCGCTTTGCTGCTGCTGCTCGTCGAGTCAAGTACGCTTGAACTCACCCATAACCTTTTGGCGCTGCGATGAGCAAACGTGCTCGGGTTTGCCACATCCGGCCCATCACACACACACACAATCATCGGCTTTCGTCCGTTCGGTTGGAGTACGATTAAATACAAACCGAGCATAAATCACCCACTAAATGAATGTTGGCCCTATGGCAGATTCAAGATCGGATGGACTTTTTTGTTTGTTCTAAAAGTTGTGCATAAATTATGCCAAAGCATTGTTTTCTCGGAATGGTTGCGAGTGTGCAGCCACTATCAAGTGTAAACGGAATGCATCATTGCATGGTACCATTCGCTGTTCTTTTCCAAGCGAACGATATCATCTGTCCACGTCAATGGCGAACTGGATGATAATAATAATAAGAGCGTTGATGGTAATGGTGGAAAATGTGGTTCAACAGTAATGGACAGTGTTTGCCCAAGGATGCTCCTTTCGTTTCCACGATCCATCAGAGCGATAGCGCAAACAAAAAGAAGCAGCAAAAAAAAAGGTTGAACCTTCCCATGATTCGTCCCGTCGGTGGCTGATTCCACATCCCGAGACCGTTGAACTTGTTATCACCCGGCGGGCATTAGAACGTTTGGCGCACAAACAGCGTCGAGCTGCTGCTGCTGCTGCTCCGAAACGCACCGACGAAGAATCGAACGATAAGCAACGAGCGAAAGTGGCGCATTAACAAATGGCAGATTTAATGTCCCGTCGAGAATAGGATGCACTGGAATGTGGCTGCCGCTTTGGGAAAGGGGCGAACGGATCCATTTCAGTGCGAGTGCGAGAACTTTTGGTCGTGCTGGATTAATCGGGGAAGCTTGATCCATGCATCGTCTGTGCGGGACTCATTCCATGCGAAGGATAAAGTTTGGCAGTTTATTAAAGTTTGTTTGTCTTTTTTTTGTTGGTTCTTTGCATGGTTAGACGACCGATTTGGCAGACATTAAGCTTGACCGAGATCGAAACAATGCTTAGTATTTCCAAACAATTTCAAGCATTGCACTTCGGTTGGTAGAAGCGGTGGAACATTGTCTTTGTAGGTGGGTGATTCACATTAGAGCGCAACTGTGAAACAATGAAAAGTGATGTAAATTAATTAAAGTTGATGTCATTGTTTCACTTTCGTGTTGTTATCATTGCACGAAAGCGTAAGACAATGTTTTTCAGGAGCTGAATATGGATTGTGTCTGCTGAACATCGAGATAGGGTAATGATTACGAGGTGTACGTTCAATTTAATTGAAATGTGCAAAGGTTTGTGCTGGGAAAATCAATTTTGCATAACTTTAGGCGCAAATGAACATTAGAAATTTAGAAATGTTAAAACGCCTAAAACTATGCAATAAACATAACAAATGCACGTTAATTGTGCTTCGGAAGCCTGATTGGTTTTATTACAGAGACTCTGAGCCGTTGAAGCCTTTCTTAAAGCATTTTTTTAACAAATCGGTCAGCTATAAATGTTTAAAATTTAAAATGTTCATAAAATGCTGTGCTAGTATTAATTAGCTAGTTAGTCTCTATTAGCAATTACGTTTGACTTTGTATGAAATGCACACTGCCATGGGTCACAAAGAAAAGTCGAGCAACGGTTATCAACATTGTATGCGCATTGTTGCCGTTCAACCAGTCACTCTGTTTATCTTCATCTATTGTATCCTACAACATGCAAACCATTTACGCTGTCCGACCTGTAGCCGTCCGCTGGTACACCAGGCGAGATAACGTACGAACAGCACCAGTATTACCAGTCAACTTTTAATTAGCTCCAATGTCAAAACCATCCCCAGTTGCAAACACAATCAACTACTCAATCGAGCAGTAGCATAGCGTTTACGTTTAACTCCCTACAAAAGGAAGATTAAAAAAAACCCAACAAAACACGACACACGGAAGTGAAAGAATGCATCCACCTTTAGCTGCACATAGCGCATAGCAACATGAATTACAGTGGCAAGGCAAACAACAACAAAAAACAAAATACAATAAAAGCCAAAACATGGCAGTGCTGTAAAGTGCTGTAATGGAGAAGGTGGGGGAGGCAAAAACCGTCACTCACTTTTTCAATCGTCATCCACGGCTAAGCTGGCTGGCTCGGCGGCCTGTCAGCGAGATATCAACGCGCTAGTTGTAATAATAACGCGTCCCACCAAACTATCAAACATGTTGCACGTTATGCTGTACATCGTTTCAATTTTGTTTTTCCTGTTACATTTGTTTTCGCTTCGTTTTTTGTTGTTGTGAGTCTAGAACGGATGGAAGCTTTTCTTTCGCGCACAACCACGGCACGAAAGCACGCGAAGTAACGTTGAGCAGTGAGCACGAAAACACAAAAAGCAGTATCCACTGGGCAGCGGACATGGGGCAGCATGCAAATGTTAACATAGCGAATGTAGCAAGCAGAGAGAAAGGGCGGGGAAGCGAGAAACCCCGAAAAAGGGGTTTCAACGTTGTTCTGTTTAACGCAAAAACGGTGTAAGCTCAGCCCCACCCGCGGTACGAAAGCGGGGTTAGCCGAAAGGTATTTATGTCTGGTGAGGTCGTAAATTGTCTTGGCGCTAGAGGGCATGCTGCGGGAAAAAAATGCGAGTCCAAGGGAGGACCACCCGCAGTAGAGCATAAATTGTGACCAGTGGCGACCGTACCCATGGCAGCGGGGAATATAATTTTTGCCCGGAATGCACCAGCGCCATCGCTCTCGGTTTGCTCGGGTGGCCAAAGGCTGGTAAGAAATGAAATTAGCATTTGAGCGGTGGCTTCGTCCCGAAAGCTCACAAAACCCGGGATCCCGGGTTGCTCCATTTTTGTTCGAAGCCCTTTTGTTCGACGGTCTTCCATTGGGAAACATTCCCGGTCAGCCAAAGTTGGCCAAACAATCGCGCATTGCGGTGTCTGCGCTGTGGGTCGGTCGGTTGGGTATCGTGCTGGGTATGCAACGTCGAACGACCGGCTCAAACTTGACGGAAGCCCGTAATAAAACTCAAATCAAACCTAACAAGTTGTTTCACTCGGCGAAGTTGTCGAAGAAAATTCGATCGAAACTTTCATCTACCTTCTACCGCGGCCAATCCACCAGATTCACCTGAAAGGAGCTTTTGACATGGGGCTAAATAGGTCGGTCTGGAGGTTCGTGTGGTACAGCTTGCACAATACACACGCACCCAGCTTCAGATAATGATGCAACGGTTTCGAAACGAAAACTTTCACCCTGCTCGCAATGAAGCCCCGTTCTGAATTTTGACGATACAAGAAAATAGCCCATTCCACCTGGTCGTAGGCGATCGAGACTCGCAAAGGATGGATGGTGAGATGGTGCTACCGCCTAACCCAAGCAGTCACGTACCAAATTAACACTTTCATTCATCATTCTCATCATCATCATCATAATGGGGCGTCATTGGCGGCAGCGTCATTAGTCAGCCTTTCGGGGCCGAAAAGGGGTCGAGCATTGTCGAAGCAATCGACGCAACACGGCAATCGAGGGGGCGTAGTGCTCGCGTCGAGTTTGGCATGCCGTGCCATGCTAATCGGATTACTTGGCGCCAGGAAAATATGCGAACCATCTGCACGGCAAGTGGAGCGATTACGGTTAAGGAAGGGAGCTTCAGGCGGGAGAAAGAGAATATCCGGCAGCATATTGCGCACGGCGAAAAAGAATGTTTTCAAATGGAAAGGTGTTAGCTGAAGGGTTAAACGTTATTTTAGTCAGTGCGATAGTTTTCGGGCGATTGTGGAGCAATGCTGCTGGAAAATCTTTCTTTAGCAATATTCGCCACCGGGGGCTTCTACAGAATTGAGTGGCATTTCACTCTTTAGCTGGAAGGACGGAATGTAAATCAGTTTGCAGCGCATGAACTGCTTCAGAGTGTAAAATAAAATGCCAAATGCTGTTGCCGGTGCTGCTTTTGAGACGTTTTTGAACCCGTGCTTGGGAAGGGAGAAAATATGATTGATCGAAAAAAGGGCTCCCGTCCATTTACTTTTAATAAAGCAAACACGTTTCACGGTATGCAGCTGGCGCCGTGACCAATTGGATGGGAATTGGGTGTTTGCGTTTTGCTTGTTTTTCGGCCCAAACCTTCGACACCTTTAGCGATAAATCATTTACAATTTACTTTGACCCACACTGTCCAATGGGTTGAGTGTTTTATTGATTGTTTGTTTTTCAAGGGGTGTCGTAATTTTCGCCGAAGCATAACATAACATTCCGTTTGGAAATAATAAAAATAATTAAGTATAATCTCTACGAGCAATTCGATTTTTAACGAAAGTTGCCAATAATGTATGAGTAATATATTGATTCATTTAATATTAGTAGATACCATAACTTATAGAACCAAAACTAAAAATAAACAAAAACTATGTAAAAGCTGTACTTAGTAATGCGGATTGCATACTCAGCTTGATGTAAGAACCACTACGCCCTAAAGTATGCAATTTGCATAACAAAATTTGTAAATTGCATGGTATTCGAAACGACTGTATTTTGCAAAATGAATTTGAGTTTTCTGATTATTTTAGAACCAATTAATCCATTGAAATTATAGTCCTATCGATACAAAAAATGGATTCCATCGATTTACTTGCTATTTCTCCCCATAAAACGATTGATTTGCACCGTTCAATACCGAAGCAAACAACATTTTATTTAACAAGAACACACACACTCAATGGCTTAAATACACCAACCACAACAATTGCCGCAACGACACCAGCCCTTAAACGATTCATACGACTCCCTACACCCTCTGGAGGCATGTAGTTGGCCAATTTATTTTCCCATGACAAGTGTTTCTTCGAAGCGCTCATGGTTCTACTCATCGCCCACCGAACTTTTTGAGGGCGCGTTTTTTTCTTCTCCCAAAACTTGTTTTTTTGTTTGCCTTATCAAATCGAAAGTCATCTTAAGACCCACCAACCTCCTCCCACTTCCGATACGTACGAGGAATGGTTTCTTTTTACCGCTTGATACGTTCGTTTGCTTTGTTTGTGTCGGCGAACAGCTGAAAATCACCGAACGAAACAACAATTTATGACATGGCCGTGGCAGTGCGTGTCGAAAAACCGAACACCGCACAAAGAAACCTGCTCCCATCGCTGCGTTTTGATAACAGTCCGAAGGGATCGAACGAAGCGTCGTTGGGATTTCCCCTATGGGAAAGGGTGCCTTGTTTTATTACGCATCATGCAGGCGGTGGAATCGGCGTGCGGCAGGCGACTGGCGGAGAGGTGTTAAGGAATTTATAGAGATCGAGGGGCGAGGAAAATCGGACCGCCGCAGACTTATCGGAAGTTGGAGTGAATAAAGCGGGCGGATGGTCAACGAGCTTTTACGGTGAAAGCGGGGGGATTTTTGGGGAAGGTTTATTTATCCCCGTTCGGTTGAGCCGGTTCGATTCGTTCACTGCAAACATAAAACAACACAGCGACAGTGAGTGTGTGTTTTTTTTTGTTATTTCCTTCTCATACAATCACGTGTTTAGCTATTATCAGGGATGTTTTTTCCTTCTTCCAGTTTCCATAACAGAAACGCTTCTTTCGCCTCCTCATGCTTTTGTTTATTTGGGAGCGATGCGTGAGGATTTTCTTTTCCTCGTGCAAGTTATTTTATTATGACTGTTGTCCAAAACGATTTGTTATCATGTATTTGCCAGAGCTGGAGCCCTTTCCCGTCCGCCGACGAAAGGCTATCTGTTCGGGCAAGAAGACAGCAGAGAACAAGAGAACCGCTTTGTCTTTTGTTTTCTTTCCCACAAAGGCTTCAAAACAGTCCCCGAAACCTGAAACGACGGCAACGAACGATGGCAACGATGGATATTAATCGCAAACGATAGGTGTCAGGTTGTAGTGAAATGTTGCAACCAACTTGTGGCCTGGCTGTGTTTGTAGTTTAATAGCGAAAGTGAAGCGCTTCAACTGCTACCCTGAACTGGTTGTGTTGCGGGCAATGTTAAGCTGCCTGTCGTGCCTGGTTAACAACAAAACTTGAACAGTTGCAGGAATACCATTAAGGCGGTGGTGGGATGGGGGAGAAGAACGGGTGACGCGTGCGATTGTGTTTTGCAATAAATATGTCCGTTGGTTTTGTCGGTTCTTATCAGCGAGAAACCAGTGGCACATTAATTCTAATAAATTGTTTCCCGCTTCAGAACGGTTCATGTCACTGATGAGGATGAACATTAGAGCAAGGAGAGTATGAACCATTGGTGTATTAGAGAGGAAATATAATCACAAATAAGTACGCAGGGATAAAGTTTTAAACGGAGCAAACTATTGAAAATACTGTGCATTAGATTGAATCAATGAAAAAAGACTTAATTTAAGCAGCACGAAGGTTTTACTTTATTTCATAACACAAACATAAGTAAGCAAGGCTTTAAAAAAGTAAAATAGTAAAATGATTGCATACCTCTAGGCGCTTAAGCTCCGAGATCCAATTTAGTCTCTTGCTGTTCTAGAACGAAGAGCAGTTTTTATTCCATCCCGTTGTTATCGTAGCCTTTCATCGAGTTTTCCTCTTTCTTTTCCGTTCCTTCATCGACACACACACACTAACACACTCGTTCCAGACACCCCGTGGATTCGTGTATGGATGTGTAAAGTGACACTTGCTGGGGCTAAACAAAAGAAACGCCAGCGCATTGTATAGCGCAGCAACTGACTGCTGTGCAGCGCTCAATAGCGATCCTCGAGCAGCCTGGCTGGGCACGAATTCGTCTTCACAAAGAAGATATTTTCTCACGACGGGCTTATCCGTGCCCGCTTACACCCCGCAGGGTAATGAAGGGCGAAAGGTTTTTGTTAGGGCGCCATAAAACTGCCCCGAGACATAATTTGGCGCGCGCTTAATTCGAGCCAGTCCGCACGTGTGTAGCTTTAACGACTGGTACTGTTTTACCTACATGTCGTTTTGTTACTGTTTTTCGTGCCAATCCATCCAATTGTGATATCACTAAATAAAGGTCAGCTAAAGAATGGAAGATTAATTGCTTGCCGTGATGGAGCAACGTTTAAGTTAAATTTTGTAACGAATTTTCGCCACAGGCTGCTCACACGCCACACGGGACGGTTGTGATTAACGAGCGACCTCACATCGAGCGGGTCAGTAAGGGTGAGCGCTTTTAAAGCGTGCTTGATTAATTGTTTTGTAACTCGTGTTTTTCCACTCGTAAGGATTTAAATTATGTTTTGGTGTAATAATTCATAAGCTTCCGTGATTTATTTCAGTGACTTTGAAGAGTCTCAGCTAAAGTGCAAACACATGCAAGTGAATAAAACATTACACGTTTAAATACAAAAAACGATCGTACAAAAATCACACCAACCGTAATGGGCGAAGCAGTACTTTGGAAAACAGTAACACAAATAAAAGAGGGCAACCTTTACCACGCTTGAAGTAACGGACCTTCTGTGGGCGATAAATCTTTCCACCGCAAATATATTCATCATTTCGACTGACTGCTCTGTTTTATTCTTCCCATAAACGTATCCGTCCGGCCAATACCCGTGTACCGCTTGTTTTGCCGTTTGAAATCGACAACGTTTCCGCTGAATGCTGACGGCGACGACGGCGACGACGACGACGACCACTGGTGGATTAAACGATTCGTTCCGCACACACCCATGTTAGAGAAGTTTGCTGCATCAAACAAAAAAAGGGGAAACAAAAATACAAATAAAAAAAAAGTTTTCCTCGTGTTACTTTTGGCCGGTTGGGTCCCACCGGATTCATGAAATGTCGAAGCGCGTGAAACAATGCCCAAACCGCCTGCTTCTTTTTAGCTAAACATACCAAACGCGATACACGTGAAATCCGCTACGGGAATGGCAAAGCTCGAACGAACGCAGACAAAAAGTAGCAGCAAAATATGACAGAAGCCATGCAAATAAAATCACCTTCCACTGTGTGCTCCTTCGCCCTGAGGCGAGTTGAAAAAAAGGAAATATAAATCGCTGCTTCGATTGCTCCACTCCGCGTTTCGTTTGCCATTTCGACTCGCTTTGCGGCTGCGACTCGGGTGCTTTACTTTTCGTGCTGCAAGGTGTCGATCTGCGTGGTAACCGTCTGATGTACACGAGAAACAGTACCAAGCCGTAGTGAAATAGCTACCATTCAACAAAACGCGGCATGAAAGTGCCACAGCCAGTTCAAACGAACGATTATTCATGCCGGAGTGCTGGTTCTGCGGTTTTTTGTTCTTGAGTTTGGTTCGGTTCAAACGCTTTTTTTAAAAGAATTTCCACTCCAAGAACTCACACTTTCTATGGACTGATGCGTTAAGTGAAATGAAATTGTGTAAAGTCATGACGCGGTTGTGACGCTGCAATTGATTTTATGAGAAACCTTGAGCGAAAGTTGATCTCAATCTTGGTGCTCTTTTTATAAGCATTTTCGCTACTTTTTGTCGCCTGTAATTTATTATCCCAATGTCACCATTACGAAAGTGACCAGGCGTCTCCATCGTGTTGTGGATATTTTAATATATTTTGCTTAATATTATGTAAACTCGTCATTCAAACAAATATGCTCTTGAAATGTCATTGGCGCGTAGAATATTTACACACTCTACCACTCTACAAAACCAGTGCGATTTACTGTTTCGTGAGAATTTATTAATATGAAACAACATCAAAACCACGATGATACGATTCTTTTTTTCTAGCCATCGTCAATATCACTTTTTACTCCTGCGAGCATTTTTTTGCTATTATTTTGCTCAACCATTTGAATAACACCATTCGAGATCGTTACGATGCGTCTTCCTGCGCCTGTACGGTATGCTATCGGCACACGCAGTGCGACTACTACTGCCACGGCGGGCAAAGCATTATGCGTGAGAACGTTTGTAACATGGTAATGCGCTGGCAATGCTTTGTGCGGTGGCGTACGTTCGCTGTACGCCCGTAGCTTTGTGCCTCGTTCGCTTTTCCTGTGGTATTGTTTTCGCGTGCCGGAAGTGGTACCATCTTTCCGGCAATCACGACCATTTGCAATATTTTACTTGCGGATGGTTGTGCTTCTTTTTTTTTGCTTGCAGTTCGTGCTTCTCTCCCTTTGGGTGAAACGATTGCGGCCACTAAGGACTGAGGAAAGGAGACAGATGGTTTGTGTATTTATTTTAATAGCAAAAGCAAACGAATGTAGCTTCATGCATGGAGGGGTTGCGGTGGCCCAGGGGTGTAGAACAGCTGAAGCTGATTTAGAGACTGAAAAATATGACTTTAATATGGAAGCTAGCGTGTGTGGATTGCGGTGATGTAATAAAAATAAGCTACATATGAACGTCTTGGCCCGTTGTGATGTGGGTTGCATGTGAAGCGCCTAAATGTAGGCAATTTGCTTGTTGTTGATGCTTTGAATAGATAAAAACATGCAATTTGCCTACTTTTGGGCGTTTATGGCAGATTCTGTCAATCATAGCATAGTTTCAGGCGTTTTAAATAGACACATGAATCATCTTACACGTGCAGATACAAAACATGTCTTCTGACGTGAATTTTGTTCAGCATAACACGATGCTCTCGCTGATCGTGCCGCAATATTAACAACAAAAATCAAATTTCAACGCACCATTTGTCTTGTCCCAGCGGGAGTGGGAAGCGAATTTCTCACCAGGGTCCAACAAAAACGTCATAAACTGTATCGCACCGTACTGTGGCCGTAAACCTTTCCTGCAAAAAAAAAAACCTTGAGCAAACGTTTTGCATCCTCTCGAGTGAAGAAAAACTGCCACAATTCATCTGAAAATACAAATTGCTACAAATTAATCTCACAGCTGCCAGGATTACCTTTCCCATGGTGCTAGGAGAAGATGCTTCATTTCCCGAACCATATTGCTTGGAAGCTACGGTACCGACGGGAGACAAGAAATAATAGGATTGAACAAAAAAAAACACCAGAAGATGAAAGGATTATGGCTCTGTCATCGACTTTCCGAGCAAACATTTGCTGCACTCTCTACTCTACAGGGTGCGTGTGTGTGTGTGTTTGTGTGTAGAGCAACACATCCATGAGGGCTATTTCACTTTAATCCGGTACCGGTCGCATGAGCATTGTTTTCTGTTTTCTGGCGCTGCAACCACGGCTGGGTCACAAAAGGGGGATTGTGGTCAAATCAGTCGAAAATATGCCAATCATTTATGCATCCCCCTCCCCACCACCCCTCATTTTGTTTCGCAATGTGTTCCGAGCGATGCGATAAAACCGTTTTGTTATTCCAACGATAAAAACCGCAACGAACCACGAACAGTTTGGTAGCAACCATTCGAAATGGTAGAAGTACGACGATTCGTGACCGGTTTTGTGGTTGCCACATCCACATACATGCTAAATGAACTGTCTATCCCGGGCAGCACGTATCTACATCCAGCTCCAAAACCGAAACCTGTCAATCGTGTCGGCAGCCAGTCGGTGGAAAGAAGATCGGATTTTGTTGTAGTACACCGGGGTGGTTTGGTGCGCGATCGATGCATAAATTGCAATCCGTTGCAGCGCTGCCGACACACACGACATGCCAGCAAAATATATTGAATTTTAAATTCAAGCAAAAAAAAAAGCGGCACGCACGTTTTGTTCGATGACATTCAATTGATTCAATCATTGTGATGGGCTTCCTTGTTCTTTTTTTTCCATGCGACCCTCATTTTCCATGCGTGTTTGCACGTGGTTGGGTGCACGCGCGTTGTAGCATGAAACAGAATAATGTCCGTTAATTAGCACGGACACGCTGGTGAGTGATACGGTTTCGAAGCGGTTTCGAAAAAGGTTTTAATTTGTTGCATATTTATCCTCATTTCGACTTCTATCGAGCTGTTGCAGTACGTTGGCCAGAATTGTCACCGATACTGTTGTAGTGTTACCATTTACAAGCATTTAATTCCCTCTCTCAGCCAATAGCTGAATGCTCGTATGTTTTTTTAAATGTATTTTCCCCCATCCCGATGTTTCGTGTGATTAAATATTTCATTTTCGAAAATGTGGAGTAATGCTGGGCCGTAATTAAAAATCCGATACCATTGCTTCCTCCTCCCGCACCAGAAAACCATCTCGAAAAGTGTCGCCTAATGGTTGAGCGCTGAAAGTGATGAAAGGAGTGGATAATTTAAATCAATCACCAATCTGCTCTCGGGGTCACCCGAGAGCTCTAAAGTGAAATTGGTTTGACCCCAGCGGCAACACAAAAGCGTAACATTTAATCGATTTTTGTCTCATCAGATTTTCCCCCCATTTTTTCGCATTTAAAAAGATCGAAAACGAAAGTGTGTGTGTGTGCAGCGAAGCACTCGCTACAGTTGAACGCGCACCAAACCACGAACCTTTTACCACTTGTCTGTGTCTCTTTTTTCACGGCACACGGTTTGTGTGTCAATGCAAGCAGCGCGTTTTGAATTGTGAAGGCTTAACATTTTCCCAAAAAACCTGCTCAAAAATCAAGTACAAAACCATAGAATTATGGGAGTGCGAAGAGCCGTCCGCGATGATTTGCTTTGGGTGAAACATGACACAGCATAACATAAAACAGGGAAAGGCAGCATGAAAAAAAAAATAGGAATGAATGGAAAACGAAAAAGAGGCCAAATCCATTTGAATGTAAATGAGGCCAGCTGGCATCTCAATTTTCCACTCGTTTGCGATTGACATTGGGTCAGAATAAAGTGAAGAATACAGCGCTTGCCTGGTGTGAGTGTTTGTGTGCGGGAGTGTCAACATCGAAAGCTCTGGTTGAAAAGTTGAAATTTGAATACTTTTACAAAACCCCCCCACCTCTTGCGCCGGCATTCCAGCAAGTCTTCCAGCGGCCAGTGGAATGAATCGGATATTTATTGGGCATTGGTTTGTTGCCTTCATCTTCACGCACTGGCCGAGCAGAACCGTCGACTCAGCAACGTCTTGGTAAGGTTTGGTGGTTGGGGGGGGGGGGGGGGGAATGTCTTGTTTTTTTGTGTACCATCGTTCTTAGAACTTAATTTTCTAAACGCAAACGGCATCGTAGAGCGGAGGGTGGGCAAACATAAACGTTCTGAAGCTAACGAGAGCTTCAAGAGAGCGAGAGAGAAGGAAAGCTTTGAAGGAGCGCGGGAACAAAAGGGTAGATAATTTTATGCAAACCATTCACGGTGTCTCGCGCCGAGACGATGGCCGGACCCGATATCGTTTGCGGGAAGGGTGGCAGTAATAATAATGTGCGTGGTTGGCACTTTTCCACCGAATTCACAGCATGCAATCGGGACGATGTTTTGGGCGCTACAACGGGCTGCAATGTACAGAGAGAGGGGGAGAGCAGTAAGACCGTACCAACGACCAGCCAGTTCGTATTGTACTTCGTGCCGGTGATTGTATGAATGGTGGCTCTTGCAATGAAAAGCTTACGATTCCTAGAAAATGGATTCGCATATTCTTTTATCTCTTAATTTGTAATATTTTGAATGGTTTTTGTGCCTCTCTCCTCCTAACCAATTGAAGTGGAGAGGTGCTGTTTTGTGGCTTAAGATCTAAATGCTCTCTCCCACTCAACCCAACCAGCACACCAGATCCGATTGATAGCGCAATGAAAGCAATGCCGTTTTACCGCAATTTACATCCGCGCACAACGGTGAAGCACTTCTCCTCGTAATGGGTTTATAATTTAACACTTCATTCGCAATGCAAACATCGTCGGTTCGGTTCGGCGGTTCGGTCTCTCGTGCAAACAATCGGTTCTGCGAACGTTTTCCTACTACCGCCTGCGCCCTGGTAGCATACGGGGATATCGCCATCCACGCGTACAAGCTTTGCTGGTTGCATAAAATATTTCACGCCTTACCGCAGCGCGATCAAGCAGCTGTGTCGGTGGGAAAGGAATGGTTGGGGATTTCTTTGCATAAGACAGTGGGACGTGTCTTGTCTTGGCGTAGCGTGTGTTGGTGAACGAGCTTTTCCCCTGAGCGATGAGCAAAATACGCCCTCACTGTGGTGAAGCTGGGGGGGGGGGGGGGGGGGAGGCCAGGGAACAGGCTACGGTTGCACCGAAATGGAAAGGAAACACACATTTTTCACACTTCCGTCTACGAGCGTGTCTCAGTGATGGCTTAGCTTGTGATGGTGATAAGTGTCTTCCCGGTTGTGTGTGAGTATCTTTTTTTCTGCTTCTCCCTATTCCTAGATTTCGTAGCTTACGAAACTCGTGCTGGGAACGGGTTGCGTTTTTTTTCTTACAAACCATCAAAACCCATCGAGGACAGTTTCGAGGGTACGGGATAGCAAGAGACACACAAAAAACCCTGTATACTCTAGTGGGTTCATTCAAAAGCGTTACCTATGCGGGGGGAAAAGTAAAATACAACTCAAACAGAAAAAAACGAAGATTTTGGTGAGACAAGCACAGTTTGAAACAACCGGAGGTTTTTTAGTGGTTCCAAGAATTTGGGAGCGTACGATGCCTGGTGGAAATAAAGTGTCCTTCCCGTGCAGCTGACAGTAAGCGCGCAATGCACGTGGGAGTGTATGTTTTCCAAGCGATCTATCCATCCATCCATATATCTTACAAGCCAAATAGGTGCAGCGTGAGTGCTTTCCTGGAAATGAGCATAAGGGGAAGGGAGATAAAAATCACACCAAGCTCGATTTTGGCTTTTTGGACTATTTTTTTACAGCTTACCTATCAGCTGTACGTTTGGTAAGTGCAATTTTAAGTTTCGATGTAAGTGTGTAGACTGGTCAGTACCTATGCGCCATTGTTGATGAATTAACACTGAGCTATATTGTGAAGGTCATATTGCGACAAAGCTTCTGTATCGATTTGAGCTCTTAGTAGATGCAAGCGCCTTAATGTATGCACTTATTTAATAACATTATTTTTATTAATTAACAAAATGTACACATTACACACCAATTAGTTGAAAAATTATTTTCTGTTGTGTTTGAAACAATTTTATAAAAAAAAATATTATCAATTAGATGTTTATAAGTAAGTAATTTTAGTACGCTCAATATAGAATATATAAACTTAGCGAAAAATTGTGCTTACATACAAGGTTTTTGGGGATTATATAGACATGTTCAGCGAGTTGTAGTTTTATTCAGGCATATATTAGACTCTTTCAGCGAGATATAGCATTGTTGGGAAGTAGACGTTGACATGTTCGGTGATGTTGTAGTGTTGTCATTTGTTTTGTTTGTACCCTACTGCACCCTGCCGCAGCGTTAAAATTTTCTTTCTGAAATATCCTTAAAGTAGCAAATAATTATTCTACAATATAAGTTAGTTAAAACGGGCATATATTTTCAAAAACCGTTTGTTTACCTACTGATGAGAATGAGCCAAGCTGCAGTTCATGGGGTACGAATGTGCCAGCTCTACAGTATAGCCTAATATGTCAACGCCTTCTTCCCAACAATACCATATCTTGATGAAAGAGTCTATTATATGCCTGAACAAAACTACAACTCGCTGAACATGTCTATTTAATCCTCGAAACTCCTGTAAAGGCATGATCATGTGATGATTACTCAGTGATTGATTTCTCAAGAAAGAAAAAATGGCAGTCTTACTACAGGTTCCAAACACTATTGGACAGAAAGATAAAATAACTGGTGTTTCCTTGCAAAGCGCCTAAATTCCCTCTAATGGCATTGCAATATTTTCCTATTACGAGTAATTTATCGCATTCCGGTTTAATCTTCTCCAACATCGGCTTTTACCGCTCGATCATCTCATTACCCTCGGTTGCTAGCGCTTTTTCTCAATTCCGAGGTTAAATTTTCCCATCAAAACGATGGCCCACGCCATAGCCAAACAAAGCTTTTCTGTAAAATGTATTAACACGCACTCTAAAATTATAGCCCCATGGTCGCTATTTCTCTCTCTATCTCTCTCTCTCTCTCTTGCCAAACTTACCACAAACAAAGAAAAGGGTATGTACCTCTTATCTTCCACTTTTATGGTTTACCGAATCGAATAACCCCTTTCCGATCGACCCTCCACCGAAAAAACACCCGCCCCGTATACGTCTTGTTGCTTCGTCACATTAGCATTAATGAAAATACGTTGTCGGCAGCTCTTTTGCGTTGCTACCGAACCTTAAGCCGGTTTTTCCCGGGGTTGGGCATCATACACTTTTCGTTAGAAACAAACACACACATACACACACACACACACAACCAACCCATCAATTCCGATTTGTGGCTGACGGCGCGCGCGAAGATGCCAGCAAAATCTCGTTACCGCCCGAGAAGGCCCACCTCGGCTCGGTGGCAGGATTTTCGGTCGTTTCACCTATGACAAGGCATGCCATCAATCTCGATTGTTGCGATGCGGGAGGGGTGGAGGAGGAAGGGGAGAATGGTCAGAGGAGGCCCAAAATAATACCACACTCTTGTCTGCGGGTGCAGAAAGCTCATTTTTGTTTTGTTTTGTGTTACAGCTGCTGCTGCTGCTGCCGCTTTTGTGTTACGCCAAGCCAACCAAATCTCCCCATCGATGTTTTGCGGTTTTACCTTTTGGCAAAAACCGGTCGCTTTATCCGGATATCCGAATTGATGGTTTTCCGCCACTTGTACAATGGTTTGCGATGATTTCTCCCGAACATTCTTCCCACCGTGTGTAACGGAGAGGAAAATAAGGAGCCTGTGCTGGCGGAGCGTTAGGGTAGGGAGAACGCGCCCAGAAAAGGAAAGCGGAAAACAATATGAAAACACGCAGCCAGTACACGCTCCCGCACCATGAATAACTGCCTACAAATGGTGCAAATGTACTGGCAAGGGAGAGGGGGAATCGGGCACACAACAAACTCACCGTTCGCTGCTTTTGCGGTCCGAAGTAATCGGATTCGTCGTTCGTTACCGACGTTACTGGGCGAGGATCAGTGTACAGAAACCTCAAAATCAACCATTCGATTAAACATTATTCAATGGAAATTCATCAACTCCCACTCAACTCCGCTTCGGGTTGCTAGGGAGGCGGAATGGAATTGGAAAATGTGACCGTGTTTCCATTTTCCACCGACGCGACTACTTTTGCGGTGGCTTGTTCGGTGATTTGTTTCCAGTTTCGTTGACGCATGTCCTTCGGCGTTTGCCGTTAGGATGGAGAACGGGAAGTGGAGCATACGCTGCGACACTGTGCCGGAGGAATAGATCTCAATCGATTACAATACATTTACTGCTGCTGTTGTCTATGTCTGACCTCGGTGCCGTTTTGGTTTCTTTTCAGAACGGGTTGGAAAACAAAGCATCAAAGCAACAAAGTGTGAGCTTAGCGGTGGATTACCTGGTGTCAAGAGAGTGTTTGAAATATGCTGTTTTTTACGGTTTGTGAATAAATTGAATGCAAGTGAATGTTGATACCGTAAAGTTCAGTGTGAGGAAGAAATAATAATTAAAAAAAAAATAATTATTAATATTTTAATTTTTGTTTAGTGGTGCAAAGAGTATAATAGTGCAGTGCTGCTCGTGTAACAAAAACACATCAAAGGTTCAATAAAGCTCCCAAAATGCTTCAAGTGACGGCGGATCGGTTTGGACGCCGGAGCAGCTCCATCGGCTGTCGGTCAATTGTCGGCCGGCGGACTTCCATGTACATCAACCAAACGCAGCACGACCGTGATCCGTTCAAGGTAGGCATGAAATGAAACGCAACAAATGCATCCTTACTTCTTGTCAATTAATTCCCCATTCAGATATTAAGTTCCGAAATGACTTTGAAGGGAAGCAAAATGCCAAAAAAAAATATTGGTTTAATTTGCTTCACCTAGCAACTGAAAAATTATTCTCGCAGTATACGAATAAATGGAAACATAAACCACAAAAATAATGAGCATTCTAGTGAAAAAGAAACCCTCGAAAAATATTTGCAAAAAAGCCATCCAAAGGACACACTCCAAGCTCAACTTTTTGCCTGCAGATAAGTTTCTTTTGCTTTTTTTTTGCTGTCCCATTCCTTCCATCTCATTGATGGCACCGAAAAGATTTTGGTACCGGAGTGTCAAACATTTTCATAAATCTCTGCAAAAGATAACTGTCCCACCGTCAACACTCCCCCCCTCCCCTCTCCCTCGAAGCCCGGGGTGTGGTTTGATGGATGACGCGTCGGTCAAGACACTTTCCAGTGACGAAAAGCGGTCCCATTGAAGGAAGGAAAAAAAAACGACAAAAAAGGTACTAAAAAAAAGGTCTCGTACCATTTCTTCAAATTGCGTTCGGTTTGATGATTTGATCACTCGCCAATTCGTTAACGGTGGTGGTCGTTTGTGTTAGATCTATCATTCATGATTTTGCAGTGGTGGTAGTGGTGCTTACTTTCTGCTATCTGTACCACCCAATTGAGCCGAACGCTGCGCTGCGCTTTGATCGTCTGCGGGAGGGATTTGCTAAGAAAAGCGATGAAAGCGTAGGACAAAGCGCAAAAGGTACGGTTCCACCGAGCGGCTGTGCTTTAAAGCGGCCAAGATGGTAATGGTGTCGATAAGGATGCCGATAAAGATGACGACCGATGCTAATGGCAGCCGTTGGGATGCGCGATGCCGGGTGACGCGTGAGATGATTAATGGGTTTCTAATTTCAGCTACACGCGCGCAGCAGCGGCAGAAATCAAATCACCAAGCATCACCGGTGCGGGATGGCGCGCGAATGTTTATGTTTATAATCTTTCGTGATTTATTGTAATTTTCAATCACGATGCATGATAATGTTATAATCTAGAAACTGGTTTAGCTGGAAAAAAGGGCCGACCCGAGATGCTCCCAACACCAATTGAGTTTAGTATTTCAATCAACTCGTTTGAATATTTATGAGCACAATGATAAAGCGACATAACTGAGGGAGAGGGTGCAAGCGTAGCAACGTCTTATAATCTCTTTGATAGGGAATACCGATCCGTTATGATCTTTGCTTACAAATACTAAGATTGAGCGCCTGTTCCATAACCTTTGTTTTTTGATTACATCTTTGTTCTACTTCCCTTTAAGGAGATTTATTTTCTGCGGTGCTAAATGTATCGAAAAAACAGCAACAGACCACCACCCCCAAAAACCAGTTAAATTGATTACGGGACGCTCGAGCTGCTTGTTTTCCCCTTTTCTGCGAACAGAGAAAAATGAGATCCATTTGCGCTACGCAAGGGAATATTCTCATCCCGCTACCCTTTTCTGGATGGTTGATAAGAACGATCGGTCCGTTTGCCAGCAGAAATATGGCGAGCGGCCGGGAGAAAGCACTGCAATGATTGAAGCATTCGAATCCATAATCAATCCACAGAAACCGTAGTCCCCTTTCGCTACCCCGCTTGGATTTGTTGAACAAACCCCGTCAGCAAGTGTGTACCAGTGGGGGAGGAAAAAAAGGAAAAGCTATCGTAGATGATCCTAATAGTATGCGGTTTCGCTCATTTACCGCAGTATGGACACAGCCACTGCAAGTCCGAGCAAGATTGATTTAATTTCATTTATCTGCAAACTTTCCCCCATGGCCCTGATTGGCAGTGGAATTTCATTTCAGAACGGCCGGAGAGATGCGCTTTTTTTGTTTGTGAGCACGGAAACCAATCGGTCGTTCGGTTGAGGGAGAGCTTGGAAGCTTTTGCTATGGTTTTGTTGGGTGATAATTTAGAAAAATGTTTCGAATTAATTTGATATTTTAATATGATTAAAAGCATCGTACATCTTAAACGTAGTTTTGTCTCACAAATAACGCAACATACTCTTTATGTTTTTTGCATTAAACGTGATTTCATAGATTTTGACTGCCTAAAAGTATGCAATCCACATAGCATACGTTCAATCATGCATTGTGCTGAGATTTGCATACTTTTTGGCGCACGAGAGTGTAATATGATTGAATGTATTGATTATTGTTTTTCTCATGCTTACAATCTTGTAATTTTGCTTGACTAAGCGATTTTTTGACAATTTGAAAATTATATAGTATATTGTCCTACATGGCATTCGTCCATCCGGTCACATCAATGGAATATTACTATTTGCAAAAAAAGCAATTAGCCTCTCGACTACCCACGAGCAAACAGTGAAATATAGAATTCATAATTTATTCAATATTCCCTTGATTGAAAAGCACTTGCGTGACGGACGAACACAAACGAAACACTGCAAGCACTGGCCGGTGAATAATCAAGCGAGACTTAAAATTCAATGTTTGAGCAGGGTTGCACGCAAAAAGCCACGGTGAAAACGTACTGTGCAAGACCATTTTCCCTCAGTTTTGCGACGTCAGTAATTTGAGGGTAAACGATTGCAGCCCCGGGGTCCACGACAAAATTCTACCTACAAAAGGAAATGGTGGGCGGTGGGTTTCCTTACTACTGGCTGGCTATTATTTGGGGAAAATTGAAAATGGACACTTTCATCATCGTTATCACTCCGCCAGCTGGTCGAATGACCATTCCCAAAGATGGTTTTGTCATCCGGCCGAACGATAGCAGTCTTCAAAAGCAGCAGAATATTAAAATCTCATTGCAGTCGACCAAGTCCTGTGACACATACAAAGCACATGAAAAGCCGTCATCATAAGTAAACAACAGTCCAACTCAGGGCCAGCCCGACGTATTGCGATAGAGATGGTAACAAAGTTTTTTGCTTAACATTATTTTTTGTCGCTTTCTTTTCCCAATTTTTGACTTGTTTTGTGGTGACGAGTGAACGCAGATGTTCCCCCTTATTGTGGCGCTGTATTGTTGATGATTTTTGGTTGTTTGTTTTTCTTTTTTTTTTAGAAGTTTAAAAGTTTTACACCATCTAGCTGAGGGATCTTATACACGGAAAGAAAAAAAACTGAACGGAACGTCTAATTCTTTCCGTCGTTACGACTCGTGCTTGAATGAGGTAAAGAGGCGGGCATTTATTTGAATTGTTGCGGCACCCGGTACGCGTACTGGCTTTTTGCTCCTACGCCAAGCAGGAAACTTTTGCACCCCGCCCCTTTCTTGCACGGGTAAAGGAAAGCTGACACGAGAGACGGTGCAGAAAAGTAACATGGGTTTGACTATAATTCATGGCTTTCGGGAAAACTTGAAATGGCTGAAAGTTGTAACAATGTGTCGGATTGAAACCGGCTGAGATGGTCTTACAAATTGGGCACGAATTGAAATAACTTTCAACCGTGTGATGTGTTTTTATTGCACACTGTTTGTTTTGTTGCGCATTCAATGGTTCCATGAATTGGCAATTGTTTAAGAATTGTTCATGTGAAAAGATTAACGTAGTAAGATCTGCAGTGACGAGTCTATTTTATATGTTTTAAATTGCAATAAAATTCCATTCCTCTCTGTCTTCAAACACAGCCGCTTAAAGAGGCCGTTTTCCGCTTTTCCCGTTCAAGATTCTTCAGCATAACTCGCATTCTTGATGAACCTAGCAGATTTTCGACCCGTGTGCCGAAACTGTCCTCCCCCGGAAAGCACTTGTGAAGGCTACTCAGCCAGTATTAACAAGCCACGTAGGTACACCGGCTGGTCACATTGATTCGCTATTCACTTTCGTCCCATTCACAAAAGGTCCAACAAAATTGGTCTCACCAACCTTACACCCAAGAAAAAAGGGAATCACGTCGACTCCCATTCAGGTCCAATCTTGTTTAACTTATCGATCATCAGACCATATTACACCCCCTCTTCCTATCTTTTCCCTGTCCAGCAAGGTTGTTAAGATGGCGTCGAGTGGGTTTTTTGGTCGAGATTCCCTGTATCGCACTTTGTTTGGCATATTAAATTTACGTTACCCAATGTGGCCGCTGACGGGTACGGATAGCAAGGATGCCTTTGTCAATTTATTTGTCGTCCCATTTTTGCGCTGAAAGCCGTCGCAAAAGAATTGCGGCAGTGTGTGAGGCCTTTTTGAGGCGGAGCCCGTTTGAACCCAGGTCAGGTTTTTGCGTTGAATGGAGTTGGGCTAAAGTTGAAAGTTGGGCATCGTACGGGTCGGCGAACGATGGGTATCGTTGGTTGTAGTAAGGTGATTTTTATTGCTACTTTATTGCTAAGAAATGCACTGGCACTATGAATTGTAGGCTCATGATTTATTAAAATGATTTGTTATTTACTATTCGCCTCAAAGTCTGCAATCTGTATATGAGTGTACTAAAAGGAGCACATTGCTTTGGGATTTGCATACTTTGGGGCGGATATTAGTATAACATGTTATCAGTTAGATATGTCGTTTATAATTGTGTGTTTAAGTCACTACAACTACTTTGTTTAGAACGTCATGAAACAATTTCCAATTATACAGCATCCTTTTGCCATTTTAAAGAGGTGTGAAGATGTTGAGAAGTTAATAAAGACCTCCATTCACTAGGAATAGTAGCTTAGAGGGCACCGAAAATGACACCTCACACTTTTTTTGTCTATTTATGGTGAAAAGCCTGACTTATCTTAAATGACCTGCCGTTGGGCAACACCAACAGACCAATAGACACTACTTCCACGACACTCATTTATGAGCTTTATGGTTCGGAAGAAATATCGCACACACACCGAACAAGCGCGGGACAAGAGCAGGGCAATAGACGATAGACATCACGTGCCGAAGGTTCAATTGCTTGTCCATTAACATTCTCGCACCGTGACAGTCGAGAAACGCGATGCACGGCTACGGACACCACGCCGACACAAAGGTATCACACGCGCACGCTGTCCATGATGGTGCGGCCATGTCGATAAAATATGGTTCCATAGTTTCGGGGAAGAGCTCCTACTCCTCCGATCATCATCCAATTGATAGACCCGTCCCGCCCCCTCTCCCGTTGGGATACGTAGTCAATTTCGAGCTTTCACTTGAAAGGTTGGCAGTGTGTGGAGGATGACAGCAAATACAATCTCGTTTTAACGATTCCTTTTTTTTCCTTCGCTTCGGAAACCGTCCTCTTACCAGAAGTGACGTGCAAGAAAATATTCCAAACAACGCGAAGCGTGTGTTTTGCGGAGAACGTGCGTAAGCTGTAATGTCATGAGGTGCCGTAAAAGAGGATTCAATGCCATGAATGATTAGGCATAAACGGTTGCGAATGAAAATTGGAACGCAGACTCCCGGTGGCCCCGGTAGATTTCTTCCCCTACTCAACACTCAATGAAACTTCCTTTAGCATCCAGCGCACGGAACGGAAAACATCTGTAAGTACTTAATAGGACGGCGTAGGAGTAGGATTTGTTGTTTTGTAACTACTTACTCGAAGAAAGAATGAGCTCTCAGGCGGCCAGCACCCTTGTGCGGTCGATAAAAAGTGTCTCATGAACACGTTAGGCTGCCACGCAAAGACGCATTAAGCGATTATCGTCTTGGGGGTGTGTAGTGGATAACATTTATGTTCATAAACATGTAAGCTGAGGATTAGCAGGGGATTATTCGGCTTCATTGAGTGTTATTATTGGCGAGAAAGAATACTTACCTCTCGAGAGGATTGCCATGGGACCGAAGCAGTAAGCAGAGGGAAGTACTTTAATACGATGTATGCGTCGTACTGTTTGCATACTTTTAGGCGTTTCTAAGTACAAAGCAAACAGACGATATTTCACTGCATTTAAAACACAAAAAACGATATTTTACTTCAGTTTGACTTCTCATCTTTCACTCGGCTGAGATGATAGTTGGTCTTCAAAGGTTAGAGCTCATTCTGCCACTTTCTACCAGCAATCAAACGTAAATATCAGCAAAAGTACAGTAAACGGTTTCCACATTACACTTCACCCAGCAGCAGTATTGAGCATGATCATTGCAGTGGTGCAACAAGAACCTCATTCATGATAGAAAAGGCACAGGGCAAGCAGTGGTCACTGCCAGGGCACATCACTCGGACCACTGTTTGTCTATTACCGAGCTTCGCTGATAGCAATCGGTCACTATGATACACAAACAAATGAGAACGGTGCCGTGTGTTTGTACATTGGCAATTTTCATTTCATCTCTTACTCTTACCATTTACATCGAAATGGAAAATGAGAAAACCCTTGGGTTCCTGGGTTTGTTAGAGCGAACACCAACTGCACTGCTGATTGGAACACGGGGCAAGGCGACACCATTGTTTGGTATTCTGCAGCAGCCGCAAAGCCGTATCTAGCGCTTCACTGCAGCAGCCGGCAAGCTGTTGACATTTTCCATCGCACGTTTCTTCAGGCTGGCATCCGGTGGAGCAAGCGGATCGGAAAACTTTGAACCCTCGCCCCCTCCATGCGCTACGGCTGCAGTTCTAGTTAGTGTTCTAAGCTCGAAGTAAAACAACACGGCTGGTAGCGCGCAGTGTAATAGAAAATCTGCCGCACGTTCTGCCACAGCCCCTCAAAACAATACCGCAAAAACCGGTCCGGTCCAGCCGGTCCACGGTTCGGTAAAGCAATAAACTTTTCCAACAACGGTTCCGGTGTCGATCGGATCGTAAAATTGGACCTTGCGGAGGGAGACAACGGGCGGCAATGGAACAAAAAATAATTTCCTTCCTCTCGAGCTCGAGCTTGATTCTCGGGCGCTGGTATAGCAAGCCTCGAACCCGTTCCCCGGCATCCGGATATATCCTGCTCCGTCACGGCCGAGCCGATACTGTTGACTAAAACTTTGATCATAAACATCGTTCACAGGTTTTGCCAAAGCTTTTTCACGCGGTAGAAAATGTCCTTTACTTTCTTCTCAGCCCGGGAAGGGGGTGGAAAAGTTTGCTGCCCAATGTGGGGAACGGGGAAGCGTTGTGCTTCCCGTGCACAGAACTTCCATTGCACAGGAAAGGAAGGGCGATTGAAGCGGAAAAACTTTCCAAACAACATACCGTTGATTTTCCTGTGGACGGAAATGACAATACAATATACCCGGCAAATACGGGATAGTTGTGTTGTGTGTGTGTGTGCATTGCAACTTTGGTTCGATCAGTTGGGTGCGCTTTGTACCGCGATTTGGTGCTGAGACGCTTTGCTACTGTTCTAGGCGGGGGTTTAGCTACTTTTACTTTACCACTGTTATGATGGCTTTACCCTTTGCTTACCCTGAATTGGTAATAAAATCTTGGGCTCTGGTTACTTTTTGAAACCGGAACTCTGCCCTCAGTTATCGAACAATCTGTAATAGGAACGCAGAGTGTTAAAGGAAAGAAAACAAAAACTTCTCAAATCAGCAACGGGATAGCGGTGAAACAAAGTATCGTAATTGATCGTAAACGAAACTAATAAATTGTGGGTTTTTATTTTTAGCACATTTGCGGTTTGAAAAGGGGTTTCGGTTGGAAAAAGGCTGTTTTGAGGCTAAATTGCAAACCCCAACATGAAGTTCAGGTAAAAGTGGAAAGGCAGCTTTTGGCGCTACTTTTCACGTTGCACTTTTTTCACAAGAACACCCAAACAATAAGGGTAATTTAGCGAACGAGTGGTTTGTTTCTTCAGAACTCATATTACAACACGTATGACTCTTTAGTACAGGAAGTGAAATTCCCTTTGCTCACTTCCAACGAACGAAGCAAATTCCCAGACAAACGGATGACTCACGATGAATAATGCGTACGATCATTTTGTAAAGCGGAAGTCATTTTTTCACATTTACCTGAATCCGTCCAGTTCACCTGAAAACTGGTACGACACTCTACCGAAAGCGCCTGTCCCAGTGTGAAAGGCGCACGGGACTAAACGAGGAGTAAAAAGGGGTTAACATATATCATAGCTGACTTTAAACGACCAAGAAAAAACATGAATCATGATGCGTTACTAAGGAAATGGTTTACTGCTGGATCCATGAAACCATGTGCAATGTGACATAAGAAATATGAAGGGAACCGGAAAAGGATACATAATGCGAATGCTGCGAAGCAGCTATGCAGAAGTAGACAAGCAAAAAAAAAAAAACAGACCATGAACAACTATCTGCTTCGCTACCTATCGCACTGAAAGAATGATAAATAGTAGCCCCATAACGAAGACGTCCGATCTGTCCTCTTTCTGCATTGGAGCGAATAAGAACCTGCAGAGAAGCAGCAAGCAAGCAAACGGACCCCAAGAATACCTTGCCGTTCAAGACGTTTCCTGTGTTTTTTGTTGTTGCTATTGCTTCCTTCTTGCTTCTTGGATTGAGCCCAACCCAAGCAGCGAGGGAAAATAAAAATGACAAACTTGTCGCAAGAAACCAAATGACAAATCGAATCCTTTTGCTGGGTTTGAATCAATGATAAGATACCTGAGCGCGATCCGAACCGCTCCCCTTTGTCCAACCATGGTCCGGATGGTCCAGCAAAAACCGGTGTAATATTATTTTCGCAACATTTTCCATTCTTTCCTAGTTGCCTGGTTGGTTTCCGATTTCCGAACGCAGCAACGGCGGGCACGTTCTGTGGGTGATATCTTCCTTTTTAGCCGGAGCGAGGGCAACGGAAGGAAAATTGATTCCTGTTGAAAAATAGCTTGGACTTTTATTTACCCCGTGATGTTGTTTCTGTGGGCTGCTGGAAGGGTACAGTGGCTGGTGGAAAAATGTTTGCTATTATTTCGTATACAGACCCGCCAGAGAACGAATCAGCGCCATAATCTTTATTGCAATCGTTATACTGGGTATCTTTATTTGTTTCGGATTTTCAACGATGATTTTTTTTCTTCTTGGTGATTTCATGCATTGGACATTTTGACGATGTATTTTGAAACTTATTGTAATTGAGTTTGGAAAAACTTTTTCAATGGATATTTGTATGTTCGAATGGACTATTATCAGTTCTGTTCAGTATTGTTCCATTGCAGCATTATAATGCATCTTTTGTTTCAACTATTGCATACTTTGAGGCGCTTTTTCTGCCAAGCTTATTTTAGTTTTAAGATAAAAACTCATTGGGTATGCTTTTCCATGGACTTATTTCATCAGAACTGATCAAATTTCTGTTTTGTTCTCCAACCAAATTACAACCACAAAAAAAAACACCCATCTGGTAAATAACGTAATCGCTACTCGATTTATCCCTCATCTGCACGCTTAAAGCATATTGATCCACCAGCCCAATGCACAATGGGCATTTGCCGGGATGAAATTCAAAAAATCAACTTTGTAATAGCGCAATTCCAAATAATAGGTTTTAATACTAAGGGTTAAACTAAGAAAAATACCAAATATGAGCTCTTTATCTGTTCTGGTTCTCTAGAAAAAACCTCTCAAAGTCGAGATTTGTTAAAAAAACGCAGAAAAATCTCCACTTTTTTGGAAAACTTTAAACCTTTGTAACTTTTTCAAATATGAACCGATTTTGATAAATTTAGACATTTTATAAAGGATATTTAGTCAGCTTTATAAACACATGAAAAATTTTGAGCTAAGTTATTCATATGCAAAAATATACGATAATAACTGAAGAAACCTCCTGAAAATTTTCATAATTTTAATTTTTGACTTGATGCCATTATAAAAGTGGCGTAGAGTGGCGTTGTCTCATATATGTCACATCATAGTGTAATATATATACTATCAATCTGTGAAGAAATATTCTGCGAAAGTTTGCGAACGCGAATTTTATTGAAGTTTTTTCACATCAACTTTTTCTAAAAACAGACACATGCGTAACTAGGCGGCTCCATAGGTGCCTAGTGTAGCGTATTTCGTGTATTCTACAAAAATATATTCTACGTGCTTTTGATCAACTTTCATTTCAATTACGAAGCTGTGTATCTTAGTTTCAGCTCATGTACTTATCTAATATGTAAATTTCTATTCTAACCTAACTTTATCATTAAATATAATGAAGCAAATCAGAACCAAATACCTTTTGGTTCTACTGTAGATTATAGAAGGATATAAGGAAAATAATTCTTAAATTATACGCATAACAGGAAAACGTTATGAATGCAGTAGCATCTATTGGAGTTTTGGGAGAAGAAACTCCCAAAACTCATGACAAACTAAATATAAGTAAAGGGGAGATGCTACAAAGAATATTTTGCAAGAAAGAAAATGCATCCAGAAGGACATTTTGTATAATGAGCTGTATTCCTCTGATTCGTTAACCAGTTCAATATCAGTAGCTACACGCACTAAAACAAAGACAGGGTTTAACTTTACAAATGAAGTAAATACTTAGTTTGTAGCTATCGTGCAATTTTGATTTTTTCAGATAGTTGTAAAACCATTAAACCACCAGAAGGATTTTTAGTTTTATTACCCCTTCTGAAGGCAGTACAGCACTTGGAAAGGTATTGGATGAATATTCAAAGATAAACAATATGTGCTGCTTTTCATTACGAATTTGGGAAGTACTTTATTTCAATGCACCTGCTCTATCTAATTATTTAAATGCCTTTATTCATGTCTTTAGAAAAGTGAACTAGACGTCAGGAGCTTGTAATAGCATCCACCTAAGTTGTGTATGTAAATTTTTAATATTTGTACTACCTGTGAGTAAAAGTGACGAGAATTAGCTACAATTGTCCTATACAAAGCAGAAACAATTATTTTATTCAAAATTATTATGTTTTGTTTATATATTATTATTATTATTATTTATTTAATCTTCATTATGGAACATTACAGTATATTTTAAAATGGTTTATACTATTAGCAACAAATAATACAAGAAAAAAAACACACAAAATTAATAAAACTAAGCAAAAATCCCTTAAAACACTATTTTATGTAGCGCCACCTGGTGGTATGGATGCGAACTACAAATAAAATGTTATTTACTATCATAATACTCTACTACAAACGATAAAAACTAACAATTTCTGCAAAAATAATTTCATCCCGCAATTTGTTCTAAACTGCCCATTGTGCAATGGCGGCCGAAGTAAATAAAACCACTATCGTGGGCTACTGCCGCACCGCACAGCCTTGCTGGTTGCGTATTGGCGATAACAATCGTGCATAATTTTCCATTACTTTTTATGTGTACCGCCGAGTTCCCATTATACGAACAACACTATCTCAGCGATCAGCGTGCACTGCAATTTTGCCGTTTTGGGTGTGTAAGTAGGGAAGGAAAAAAAGGGCGGCACAGTAATAGTTCACGGTGCAATAAAACAGCCATTATCACTTTGTCTGGCAATGGCCGAACCTCTTCCGACTGGTTCGGTCAGGCGAGACGGACTAATATCCGGCCACTATTTGATTTTGGGGCGTTGTGTTTGTGTGTACAGAATGAAAACTTAACGACTTAAAGCATTCTCCACATCCTCATCATGGTCAAACGTTAGCCCTATCATCGACTTGACCGGCTGGGGCTGGTGAATGAACTCTCGAAAGGAAAAACCAAAACAACGCTGCGTACCAAGCATGTGTAAAAGCTCGCGCTTATTGTTTACTTAAGCTTCCTCTCCTTAAAGCTCTCGCAATACGGTAACTCATCCACAGTCACTCGGAGGGGAAAAGGCACTCACAGTCGACGAAACGAAGCAACCCTGACCGTAAGCGGAAAGCTCATAAAATGGCGCGCTATTTTGTTGGTCGATTATGGGGGAAATAATGATTTTCTCTTCCATTTCATTGCTACGACATGTTCTCCCACGCTCCCGATGATAAACGCGGCAGTTGGAGAGGTTCGAATTGCCTCCATCACTACCCTCTCAGCGTGCAACGATGACGACTCCTGACGATGATGTTGATGATGGTGGATTTCAGCTGAGCGGGCTTCAATGTGCTCGTGCTCATTCCTCAAGTGTTCGTCCTCTTTCGATCTGGCCCGTTCCGTTCCGCTCGGGGCAGGATCAGTGTTTCCCGCTCACGCTCGACACGACTCGCTGTTGCTTTGGTAGCGCGAGGAGGAAGTCGTTTCCTTGTGCGCCCCGTACGGCCTACTGGAATGCCGTGCCCGCTGCAGGACTGCCAGTTAATTTCTACATCTCGTGCGATGCTGAGCACGGGCTCGCGTCAAGTGCCACTTGGTTCTAGTCGTGGAAACGCGTGCTGGAACTGACGATTTCTGTGGGAATTGTTATAATTGGATATGAAGCCTCAGTGTTGTGCTGTGTGCAATAAAAGTGCATAGAAGTGAAGAGGTGGTGCAAACGGTGTGCATTATAAGTTTTAAAATGATGTTTTGTGATTCTATGGCTTGTATCGGGGAAATGGATTGATGTGAAAATTTTTCGCAACAAGATTGTTTTCGTGCAAAGATCAGTGTGGGATGGAATTTTGTTGGAAAATTTTGTGTCAACATCTTACCGTGTCAGCATCATAAGAAATGTATATCAAATAGGTCCAAAAATTCATTGAAATGCTCAACCAGTAAATATTACAGTTGATTGCAAGCTTGTTCCATCTACAATTCTCTTTAAAATTTACCGTAAATAACGTACAGTAAAACCCAGCATCCAATAATGCTGCTCCTTTGTGCCGGACACACTATCAACTGGGTCATAAAACGCAGCTGCCAGCAAGAAACGGTGACCTTTGCTGCCCTAATGCTGTCAACGGCAATGAGCGAACTGTTAGACCTGCTTGCCTGCGCAGGCTGAGGAACCCGGGGGTGATCCCATTGATATTTGAAACACACGTAAAACACGAACGAAAGGATATTGGATCTGTTCAACGCCGGGACCACACCACACTGCCATACGCCACGATACGGCTACGGACTGAAGGGAAGGTGTCCGGTGTCAATTTATCATTTCGAAAAAGTTTCTCCATTCGCCAGCAGCCACGTTGAAGTGACCCAAGAGATGCAGGCAAGAGTGGGCAACTTTCACCAAACACCTGCAACTATCGATCGGGCGAAAGTATGCGATGACCCATCGTCGAGAGCGATCGGAATCTTGGTGAAAAGTGTGTGAAAGGGCGCATCTTAAAAATTGTAGTTTTATGTCGCAGAAAGAAGGGAATGGCGATGACCGTTCTGCACGAGCAACGAAATGATATAAAAAGAATGAGTTTTCGACTTTTCGAAACTGTGCAGTGTCAGATTAAACTTTTTACATTGTTGTGTCGTAATTAGATGATGGAACATCGGCGTGACTATTTCTTTCTGGGTCGTTTTTGCGATAATCTTGTTATTATTCCAGACGAAATGGCACGCTGTGAAAACATATTATTGGTCACACTGTAACAAATTATTGGTCTAAATAAGATGGTACTGATCCGACCTTTGTATAACTACAGGATGATGTCTTGCAGATTGCATACATTACTAACTCTGAGAATAAACGGGTAGAATTCCAATTTGTATCTATAATTATTGCAGCAAAAAATCCAGTTGTATACAAGCCGTTTTCTAATCAGTATAATAACACTAACGCCCATTAGTAGTTGTTGATATTTTTAGAATGCTTTCAATTCTGCAATCCAGACATAGAATGTACCCAAAAAGAATGCTTTTCCTTAAGAGCTTTATCATTATTTTTTACCTTTACCTTGGGTTGCTGTCTGGTCCGGACATGGGTTATAATCCTTCGACCTTACATAGGAAGAGGGCCCTCTTCAATCGTTTGTTTGACTTGCCGTTTTGTTCTTTAAGAGGTTTCATTATGTTTGTTTGTTTTTTGTCATCTTCAGCAAAGCGGATTCCGATGTTCGAAAAACACCCAATTAAATGCAGACATTCTTTCCTGGGGACGTGTTTGTACGGAGCTTGGAGCTTAAACTGTCACTATCAGGATATATATTTTTAAGTTCATGGCATTTCATATGAGAGCTGTGAGGCTTGAGGTGGCCCTTTTTGCAATTTTAAAGTGTATTGAATTTTTAAACAAATCACCATTGCACATGGGGCCGTTGCCTATGTACGCCAAAGAAGAGCGATAACAAAATCCCCAAATCTTAAATATTTATCAAACACGCTCCCAAACAGCGCTCTATTTTATGTTGAAAGGTACGCCACAGCAAGCCTCTATGCCTCGTTTGCGACAAAACAAACGCAACCCATAGTCGGTACGTGTTTGTATGTATGGGCTCATGCTCCTCGGGCTAGTTGGAACTGAAAAATTAAAACCACCCGAAAAGCAACGGTCTGGTCTCTAATGAAGTCCCATTATTGTTGGGCTATGGGAACAAAATTCAATTACCGAAGGCCCCTCTCATTCCTTTTGTCACGATGGCATTGTGCGACCAAAACTGCAGGCACATGGTGAGCGTACTAGCAGCCCCAACTCCAAATAAGCAGGAAAGTGCTTACGTGCTAATGTTTCGATGGGCATAAACCTGCCGAATGCGTAAAGATCCTTTCACGACGTTGTGGCTTATCTTTTACTGCTGAAATGTTGCGTCTGGGCTAAAAGGAAGCAGCTGCCTGTTTTTATTGCCCTGCCGAACGAGAAAAAGGGCCACGAATCGATCGCGTGCAATAATCATACGTACGTGTTAAGTGAATGTTTCGCCCCGCCGAACGTGAGGCGCCCTAACGATGGATCAAATATTGATATCTTCCCGGTGATCTTTTGATCGGTGGCCCCGGCTGCACCCACACAGAACGACAGGCATATTGAAACAATATGCCCAGTTTGAACAGGCTTCTCCAACCCGGCCACCGTAGTCTCCATCACGCCAGCAAGTCAGTTTAATCTCGTTCCGGAGAATGAAGCCTTTTTTCCTCGCTACTGCACCGCTTGAGCAGCATCGAGCGGTGATAAAACTCATGTCCCAGGTGCTGCCCAGGTTAAAATTGGCTTCTGCCCGGGGGCCCTCGCCTCAAACGCAACAGTTTCGCTGAAAATCCCGTTCGTCTGTGCTGCACGAATTTGGCACTGATGGAAATGGGAGGATTTCCGGAAGCCAGTGATAGCGCTTCATCGGAAAGAGATTGAAATTGCCGATATCGCAATAAGGCCGCACCGATGGAGGCAGAACCGTGCGTGCGAAATGGGCTTTCGCAAAGCGTTTAATCGCGTGGCTTTCCTTTATTTTTATGAATCGATGGGTTATTGATGAAAAAATAGAAACGTTGATAGGAGTTGAAACATGGAGCTTATACTGTGAAGTTTTTAAAACTGAAATCGAATATGTGATCAAAACTGTGTATTTATTTATTCATGGAATCATTTACAATTGGTAATGCACGTTGCAAAAAGGGGATTACCCTGTCTTATTTTGCAGAAAGTAATATTCACGCAGATAGTTGAGTTATGTAAATTGCATAATGTCAGGCGTTATCCGTTGTGCAAACGGTTGCATACTTTCAGGCAAAACTTACGTCGGGACTGCAACTACCGCCTGACATCTCTTCAATCATAACAATTTGGATTGCAAATTGCTACATTATTAGAGTTTTAAGTTTAAATGCTGTAATAATAACATTTAATAAAACACGTTTTTAGCGTCTTTCAATAAAAAATACTTAAACTTCCTATCGTTTTATCGCTAAGACGTTATAAATCAGCATACTTTACTCTATTTATTACACATTGATTGACTTGTGTGAAAACTTTGAACCAATTTGATTAACATACCCATTCCCGCAATCTCAAACATGCCATCTTTCCCAGTAAGAAGCATCGTCGTAGGCTTAACCAACCAGAAAAACCGGTTCACCGGCAAACAAATCCATTTCGTTTCGAGCTTTACAATCGACTTGCTTGCCAAGTGTGTCCCTTGGGGAGCATTTTGTGCGAAAAAAATCACACACCCACACACGCACATATCAATGAAGCCAACGCAACATCCATCCATCATCGAGGGGACACGTCGGTGGGACCTGCCTGGAAAGCCCAGTTTACACGCAACCCTTGGTTTAGGATTCTGACGGGCCGCGGGATATAGAATATCCGTTGTATTTGATTTTGGAACGCTACGTAAGGGCGCGGTAGGCGTCTGGTTGATGGGATTTGGGGGATGGAACATCTTTAAAATAAAACGAACGGGAAGAGCCACGGTTCATTGTAACCGTGTAACGAGAATCGGTTTCGGTGCGATATGCGCGATTGATTGAACATTTGGCGAAGAGTGACAGCACCAAGCACAGCCACAAAGAGTGAGTCGACGAGCACAACCCAGACTCAGACGCCTTTAAGGACAGCTGTATCGTGAGGATTAAATTGTTACTTGCCTAGAAGGAAGGCATTCTTTAAAGAGATGAGGCTTTTTTTAATGACAAATTTAATTCTAAAAATTGAGGAAAAATGTTTACCATTGACAGCGTATTGTGATTGATACCTTTTTTTTCGAACGTAATCGCCAACAAAAGAATGGCATCTAATCTCACATGTTTTATGAAACATATTCCATTATGTTCATCTTTCTTAGCTGACTTAACAAAGGAAAGAGAGCAAAAAAACGCACACATCTTTTCCACAAATAAATTCCTCGAACGCAGCACTTTTACTGTACCGGTTTTACAACAATGCGAGTAAAAAGGAAATAAAGGTCCACCAAGGAAACCGTCTGCAGCTCGTACGTTTGAAGGGATAAGCTCGGCTTGCCGGAATTTTTGCGTTGGATCAATAAACCCCCGGCCGTGAAATTCTACGGAAAAGCTTCGGCCGACCGGAAAGAATGAACACACACACACACAATTCTAAGCATTTGGTGCCTCCTACCCTCCAAAGCCGGCCGAAGCGCGCGTTGGGATGTGAATTAACTTCATTTCGGTACGGTTTTGGGATTTGATGGGTTTGGCCAATCCTTTTCCTTGGTTTTTCTTCCACGCGCGCCTCACCCGAAGCAAGCATGAATGCGAACAGTGCAACACACAGAAACAAACTAGCCAATGATTGAGGAGCCAGAGTGCCAGAGGGATAGAGTGTTCATGGGGGGATTGGGTAAAGCAAAACAAACGCTACACCATACCGGCAGGGCTTTGCAAGAGTGTGTTTCCTTTGCGAACCGGATCCTCCGGTTCCGAAAGGCTCAAAGTGAATCCCCCGAACAGGAGTTTCTGTAAACCTTTGGCCGCTTCCTCCTTTCGCCGGTGCGCCAATGCGCCGGACGCTGGTGAATGAAGTGTTGTACGAGCCCCTAGCCTGGGAAGATTATGTGGGATGCTTTCGTGCAGTTTCGAGCGCCCGAAGCTCTTTGGTGTGCTGACCAGGGGAGGAGCGTAGCAGCAAGGAAGCTGCTTTGTAAATGGAAAAGTTTCTTTCGATTTTTAAAAGATTGTTTCTTTTCATTGGTTTTTCGGTCGGTAGGTTTGGTTGCTTGCGCGAGAGAGCTTTATCAATTCGGCCATTTTTTTTAAAGTGTTGTAAAACTTCAACCGGAAACAACCTTGCCTGTAATTTCTTATCGAAGTAATAGATGGCTTAGGATGCTGTAAGCCAAGGCTTCCATGCCTTTAGGGCACTTACCAGCGCTTGCCAAAGCTTCCCTACAACATGCTTGTATTTGATCAAAGATAATTTTTAAATTTTGTTCCATCCCATGGTCTAACCGTCAGCTATTTCACCTTTCACAAAGTAACCTTTTACACAAAAACCCATCTGCCACTTTCAAGGACAAAAGCAGCGAAAAATCAATAATTGCCATCATTAGCTGTGCACGCGTGTGTTGCTTTCCAACCTGTCGCAACCGGTGAAATTCCACAAGGTGTCGGCATCTTGTGGTTTCTTTTTCCGCAACATTAGCCACCGCGTGGCAAGCTTACATTCTGAAATATGAAACCCTGGTAACGGAGCAGAAGGTAGCAGAAGGTGAAGAACGACAAAAAAAAACAAAACGGCAGGCAACATCTCTTAAGCTCACTCGCTACCGTAAAGAGCCCCAGCGCTGACGCGTCCCTTGAAAGAAGGAAACATTCCACCTCACACGCGGATGAAGATAATTATTTCCCCTTCTTGGCTGGTTCCTCCATTCTCGGCGCTCGCTGTCACGCTATTTGGAGAAGCTTTTTTTTCTCTTGCGCTGCGTCAAGTCAGTCACTCGTGTGTACATCGCTCCGCTCGACAACAATGCTCCGTGTGACGGTGATTTGACGCATACAATTAAGCCTTTGTTTAGCTTATGAGCTGAAACCGCGAGGGAAGAAAATCACAGGGATCGACTATAATAGACGGTACGGTACGGCTTCAGCCTTCATTGATGCATTTGCATTTGGTTCGAGTTCGGTTTGTTAAGGTCGGTTGGTATTATTTCCTTGAGTATGAGCGCAGTATGAGCGAATGGGAATGGAAATGCAGAGGTACGTTTAATCGCACAGGTGATTCCATTCCATTCCACCTGTGGTATTGGTGGGCTTTTATGCAAGACGGTAAGGTACTAAGCTTTGTTTTGTCATTGTCATCTCTGGCTTGTATGTGTATTGTAGCAGTGTCGAGTCGAGTCTCTCATTACGGTGTGCGCTGGTGTGCATCGGAATAAACATGAATCTGTCTGTCTTTGGGCGAGCTGTGTCCATGTATACTTACCATCGGTACAAGGTCTGCGCAGTGTTCAACCGAATGTAAATTTGTAGGTTACGGTGTCTCGCTAGCTGAGTAGGAATGGAACAAAAGGAAAACAAAAGAGAAACTACTTGAACGGAAACGCTAACATGGTAATTTTGATGAACGAAATGTATAAATTTAGGCGTGTTCAATTTTAGTCATACGTAGAGCACTCCTGCATGTATGCAATGCAAACATACAACATCTTGATTTATTGGGTTTTCGATGGGAATGGTCAACACTAGTCTTTGTGCTGGGCATGTAAAGCTTGACAAAAAACATTCAGATGTATTCTATTCTTGTAATCGAGTCGTCTCGATGTCAAGTTGATGATTTTTTTTTATGTTCATTTGTATGAAAAAGTTCACATTTAGTTCATTTTCTCGACTCGAATCGAATCGAGTTCAGAATAGAATAAACCTAATTATTACATTCAAATATGCAAATAACATGGCATACTTTTAGGCGCTGTCAGTGCATCACTGTCGAAACTACCAATCAAATTATGCAGTTTTAATAGTAATTTTTGATTTCGCCCTTAAATGTTCTTAAGCTTCTTTCATATCAAAAGTTCGCATACTCTTTACAACAGTTTCCTTTCAAACTGTATCCCTAGGGTTTCCGAGCCGATCTCCGAAAACGAACTTGGATCAAACTTTCACCCCATAGTCCTTGTGTTACTCAGTGGACAGGAAACTGTACAAAGCCAAGCTTCTAACAATCACGGCTTGGAATGTTCAAAAACATCTCGTAAACTCCTCCGGGAGAGGGCAAACCAACTCAATGTACTAACCTTTTCATGCCGTTGCGGTGTCGACCATTGTACCCGTCTAAACCTCATCTTGTTACTGAATTTGCATTCCCGAAGGTGTTGGTGTGTGTGTGTGTATGTGAACTATCCATTTTCCACACCCAGTTCTGCGGGGCAATCGACACTCAAAGCTCGTTACTCGAACTTTATCCTCCAGTGGCTATCCCCATGTACGTGCACACATCATCCGCTGCCAATGAGCTGGTAACCAGATTCACGTAACTAGCATTTCCCCTGTATGTAAACATGCTGTTCTCCTTACCTACACACACACACACACACACACACACACACACACACACACACACACACGAACTCGACTGCTCATGCCCGAGTCAATATTACGAGCAATGGTTCAACAAGTGAACCTTCATTTTTGATGCAATCAGCACACACTTATACATGCAAAAAATGGAACGAAGCTGACCCGATACGAGCCAGCTGAGAGTTTAGGCAAACATTTGATTAGGATTCGTTCCCGAACCGGCATTGATTGTCGTGCACTAGCGTATTGACTTTTTGCCCTGCTCGCACCGCTCACTTTTACACTCCCTTCGAGGGGAGCGACGGTGTTTAAAGAGTAATATTTTGCTCTTTTTGTGTACTCGTTTTTAACATTGCCAATTGACCCCTTCTTACGAATTCTCTGTTATCTTATTTGCCATTTTTAAGCTTCTATATGCAAACAAATATTGATTTCGTTTCCTTTTTTCACTATTTCCTGTTTGTCATTTCATTTCGTTTTCTTCATTTTGAATGTCTGAATAACGCTTTTAAAACACTATCAACAATGATCAATCTCGCAACTGTCCGCAATTTGTTTTATCCACTGGTTAAATCTACTGCCCAACCACGTGATTTGAATCCATTTCAATAAAAACTTTCTCCTACTTACACGCTTCCAATCTACAAAATGATTTTAGTGATTTTTTTTTTATTTCAGTCCATTTTGTTCTCGATGGAGTGCTTGAACCCAGCCAGACCACCGTTGCCATCTAATGACTTAATGGATGTAAAATAATTCAAGAGCTCAACACAAAAAAACATCGTATCAGATTTGTGATCAAACACGAAACTTTCTCCATTCATTCTGAAGCATGCATTTTTTTTTGTTTTTGCTCTGCCCTCAAAAAGTTCAACCCCAAAAGGTGACCGAAAGCTGTGGAAGGTTGAGCAAAAACGTGGAGAAGAGTTTGGAAAAATGAATTTAATGGTTGATTGATTTTTCGCCCACCTTTTCCTTCTATCCGGCCAGAGCTGCTCGGAACGAGATTCACCAGCAAGTGTTTTTAAATCAAGCCCACAACCCACCCACAGACACACACACAGCCTCAATGCTGTAGGTGGTTTTCCGTGGAAATTTACCGCAAAAAATGGAAAACAAAAATAATGAGTCTTAAATCTGCTCGCTGCTGTTGTGGGTGCTGCTTCTGGTGCCATCAAGCTAAGCGGGGTCCGGACTGTTTACCGACCAGTTTGATGCTTAACCAACCTTGCTGTCACCATTGCTGATGGCGCGCAAAATAAAATACAAAAACCAGCACGAAGCGTGATACAGCCTCATAACCTCATAACCTTGTCGGACAGTGGCGCTGACAATGGTGCTGGCAGCGACCACTCATTGCTTCCCATTTGTCACTGTCTGTCACACCCGGGAACGTTCGGAGTGTTCCGGCGCTTTTCACCTTTTGTCCGTTGCCTTCCTCTCTGCACCCATTTTCCGTTCGCAACCGTTAGCATCATCCTCATCCGGGCGAAAATGGTCTGGCTGAAGCGCCAGCGCCGAATCTAGTCTTCGGTCAGCTGTTTGGCGTTGAATTTGCATTGTTCTCGAGAGAGAAAAGAAAGGTGGCGCAAAAAAAAAAGTATGATTGCTTCACCCGTTCGGCCCTATTACTTCCGGCGGAAAGGGCTGGGAGCCCTTTTTTGCCGCTCTTTAGCAAGCTTACCTCAATATCGTCTTATCACTCACGTTTCTGGCCCACGCTATCCCTCTGTCCCGTCTCTTCCAGTTGTCTGGCGGGCCTGTCAGTCGCGCAAGGGTACGAAGAATAACATAACATTTTTATTCTATCGTTAGCTTTCCGGTGCTGGCTTGGCGATGCCGCCGGCGCTTGTGGGAATAGTGTCATATCGTTATCAGAGCTGACATTAATTTGATGACATCCTTTTTGCAGCGGGTGGACAAACGAGCGCCAACCCAACACGGGAAAAGGAAAAAGCTCGTGCTGCCTCTCTCTCTCTTTCTATATCTCTCTCGCTCTCTCCTTTCTTCACACAAACAAACAATGAGACCTAGCCACCAAATAGGGAAAAGGCAACGGTTCCGGTCCCATGCGCTTCGCTACCGGCACGACAACCGGAAACATGATGCGCTCGTAATGATGGATATTTTTACTTCCGCCAAGCTAATGGAAGTGAAAGGCACGTGAAGGGAGCACATACAATGAGAGCTTGGAGCTTGGAGGCTGGCTGGATGGTATGAAACTGGTGCGTGGGGTTGTGGGGACGGGCTTATAGATGCAAAATAAAATTTTCATGTCCATGCCCGTGTGCGCGTGATGAAGGGAGATGGAATTAACAACCAATTGTGTATCTTTGGCCGAGGGCGATACCAATTGCTGAAAATATAAAAAATATCACTCAAACAAAACATCAATGAGGAAGCTGAGACGAATGTTGGAGCATTTTTTGTAATTAAAATATTTATTGTAATTAAAACCACACGCTAAGTTTGCTTCATATACTAATCTCACGTTGCAACATACTGTAATTATTGTTTAAAAAAAACTATATCAACAAGACAGGTCTGCTAAGTTGTTCTTTTTTTATATTCTGCTTCGAGCTTTCTTCTCTCTGAATTGTTCATGACAGTTTGCTTCCCTTCGACTTAAAATATTGTAGAGACTAACAATTAAAAAAAACCACAACACTTGTATTCCAGTGGTGAAAGTAAGCATAAGCTGTGCACTTTGTTTGTTTCTCGCTCTCTCTCTTTTTCCCTCTCTCTCTCTCTCTCTCTCTCACACACTCTCTCTCCCTCTCTCTCTCCCTCTCTCTCTCTCTCTCTCTCACTCTCTCTCTCTCTCTCTCTCTCGCTTTCTTGGAGCTGACTAGAGGCTCATGCTTCATGGTGATACTTTCTTTCTTAACATTGCATACCTCTAGGGGTACGTTAAGCGGTTCTGCTGCTGCCAGTTGGTACAGCTGCTGTCGGAAACATTTGCACTGCTCGAACGATTCATATTTTAATGAACGAAACGAAATGGAACGAGCCGAGCAAACGAACAGAGCAACAAAAACAAAAAACAAGATCCTTTAACATTAAATCGGATTCTAAAAATAATCATTCATACGTGCTCTTGGCAGGCATGTTGTGTACGTTTTGCTTGGCGAAGAAGCATGTATGGATGTTTTTCTTCAACGCGGCTTCACAACACCAATTAGAGTGACAAATATTTTGATTCGATTGTTTGGCTTGCCCCCAGCAGCTTCACTGTGTAGTTTGCAAGCAGTATCGTTCGAAATTGGCAATTGAATGTTTAAAGTTGAATATCAAGTAGGGTAAATGTACCAATAGTGGTGCAATTTGTGGTGGTACAAATTTATTTTAATGGATTTAAAGTGTCAGAAACGACAATTTCTGAATATTTCAACACATAACAGTTGGAATATGTTTTATCTTCGCAATCAAAACCATTTTTACCATAAAACACATCGAATCTACGAAAAAAATACATATTTTTGTGATTGCTTCGTTGTACCTATAATGGTGGTATGGTTCCTATAGTCGTCGTATTGTGTTCCTATAGTGGTGGTAAACAAAGATGCCTCAAAACAGTGTATAATATCAATATAACTTAGTTTTGAGGCTGTTTTCGTATGAATAGCATGGATTACTGCCATAATAATGATATCTTTCGTAATTTGATCGTAAAAAATGTATGAATTTGGTTGATGAAAATATTGACTGAAGTACTGAATAACTCCTGTCGTCAACGCATACTCAGAAGAGTTTGCTCGATTTGAAGTCGATTTTTCACTCAGCCAGATAAGCGAATTTTGGCCTTTGTTTCACAAATTACTTACAGAAAACTAATTTTTGTTGCTTATTTTAATGAAAACAGTACGACATGTCAAAAATGTCGTCGAAAAAAATCTAAAATTAACTGTTTTTATTGATTTTAGAACTAGGACCACCGTAGGAACATGCCTGTTTGGTGTACCTATAATGGCACTATCATAAAAAAACATTTAAAAATACGTAAATATGGTCAAAAGCCAATGAATTTGAATAAAACAATATCATTTGATAACAATTATGCTAAAAAACGAATAATTGCGTAGTTATGTGGTCATTTAGAACGTTAACAAGAATATGAGTATCGTTATGAAATCCTAAGGATTTTGGAAAAATGTTGATACCTTTCACAAAATAATGGATTTTTCGGTCACTAAGAAACGGAATGGCCCCATTTCATTTTTAAATCCTTTGTAAAAGGCTAGAGAACATTTCACACTATCATAAATAACTTAACTACTGTTAATTTATTGTATGAGACGCATTTTAGTGCAATACCACCACTATTGGTACTAGCACCACTATAGGTACGTTTACCCTAGTATATGTTACTTTATTATTTGAATTATTCACAATGATAGTTAATGTTTTTCTGTGTATGTAATGTTCATAGGAATATTATAAGTTGATGAATATTTCAAGCAGTTTAAACAATGTTTTTATTTATTGTGTTTTATATAACACAAACATATATACGATACTCAAAGAAAGCTGCCCAAATCAGCTCATTTACATTTATCATTGCAAGACATTCTGTATTTAATTATGCCTGAAATAGTAAAACATAACACGCCTAATCCGTGTATCCCAAACTTAAATTTCCGTATGAAAGCTCCTAAATCAAGTGAACAATAGAATCCGCCCACAACTTCCCGTTAAAAAGCAATATTGAAATATTTTCCTAAACAAACCCTCTCACTTTCGACGTCCTCCTCCAGCGCAGCTGCAGAGTTGTGCGATGAATGGACAAAAGCTTTCCACGGTAATGAAGGAATTCAGCACCATTTGGCAGGATTCATCACCTCCAGGAAAGATTCACAAAGCGTTCGCAAAACAACCATGCTTCATGGTGGAACACACACACACTATAATACAAACACACACCCACACATTGACAGCACTACACCACCGGAGTGAAGCAGCAAATGCAGCAAGCCGGCACCACACTCCAGTGCGGTCCTTTTTATGTTCACTTCACTTCAGCGGCGCTGGTTGGCCCCTGGGCGGACTTCACACCGATGGCGCGATTTGCTGGAATTTGTACTCCCGTTCGGCCCTAGCGGTACCCCGCAACGTGTACTTCCTGCGTAGTCGGGGGACAGCCGGCCCGATGTTTTATGCAGCTGTTGAGAGCAGTTTAAGGGAAGTGAAATGTCGACTCCTGCTCCCGATGTTCTCATCCCCTTCTTGGGTGGGCCTGAGCTTGGGTATGCCAAGTCCGGTGTCAAATGCAACCCATTACAAATGATAACGGAGGGGCGAAGTAACAGAGGGGTAGTTGGTTGATGACTGGTATGGGAAAGATTTATTTGTGCTGTGTGTTGGCGCTTCCTTGTTTTTATTAACGGACCGGGAGCATTCCGTTCTTTCGAGCATGCGGCAGTGGCGTTGCTTCTAAACAGTGACGCTTGATCTAAATGATTTGCAATGTGTGAGTTATTGAAGTATGCATTTTTTAAATATAAAAATACATATTCTAAAAGATAAATCTATATGTAAAACTGTTTAAATATATTAACAATAAATCTCTGGTAACGATTTAAAAGAAACAAATGCGTTTCGCGTCAATTGTGTCAAATTTATACGCCTAATTGCATACCTTTAGGCGTATTTAAATTTGACGATTTGGCGTATTTAAATACCATCCGTATTTAAAAATGCATACTTTTAGGCGTGTTAACAGTATAAAACTGCACTCTTTAAGCTTTGCTTACCGATAAATTAAATTTTTGATAGATATGTACAGGGTTTCCCACGATTTATTGGTTGGTTCCCACGATTTATTGGTGCGTTCCCACGATTTTTTGGTCATTTCCCATAATTTTTTGGTAGCAACCCACGATTTATTGGTCGGTTCCCAAATATTATTGGTCGGTTCCCAAATATTATTGGTCGTTTCCCAAATATTATTGGTCGGTTCCCAAATATAATATAATATAATACCGACCAATAATATTTGGGAAACGACCAATAATATTTGGGAACCGACCAATAATATTTGGGAACCGACCAATAAATCGTGGGTTGCTACCAAAAAATTATGGGAAATGACCAAAAAATCGTGGGAACGCACCAATAAATCGTGGGAACCAACCAATAAATCGTGGGAAACCCTGTAAAGACATCCTTTCATCTCACGGCTTATTACGATAGATTATTATGTGTTGCCGTTTTGCTCATTTTTACATTTTGCTTCAACTCTCCATTTCCAGGAAGATTATAATCCAAACAGAGCAACACATTAAAATTCTATATTCCTGCAACAAACATCGTGCCACTTTCCGCCTTATCGTGTGTTTTAACTTTCGATGCTCCAAGAAAACATGGACGATAATTTGCCCGCTTTGGCCAAAAGTTTGAGTTCAAAAGTTTTCATCTGCAATCATGTTCCTGTTTTGCGAGAACAACGCAAAAAAGCCAACCAACGCTGGGGAGCGATATTTCCCCTTCATAAACATGCAAATTGTTATCTCGATCGTTCGTTGCTATTGCTGTTCTTCTGCCAGAGCAGATGCAAAATATTTCTCCCCTTTTGTTTTCCATCTACCCCAGTTTTGATGCGTTTAGCCCGGGCGCGGAGTGGTGAACGTTCGCTGGCGCAAGCTACAGTTCGGTGTTTGATTTATTAGCTGCCCGAAAAAGTGGTCCCCCAGAACGAAGAGTATAGAGTCGCTTATTTATGTACCGCTTTTGGACTTGAGTTTTGCGTACCGTGGAGAAAAGGATGAGGATTGTAGAAAAAAGCCCAATTTCAAACCTCACTCCATTGCACGCCAAATATTTCTGCTAAACTTGTTTAGCAAAGTATTTTTATTCGAGGGAATAATGACGCGGTAAAAAGTTGAATGGTTGGAAAACGCGACAACAACACGAGTAATATACAATTTATTACCATCACAAGCTAGCCAGAATAGCCTTTATTACACCACTACAGTGTTGAGTGCATCAGACGATCAACAAACAAAACCGGCTATAGCTGTCAGTGTCATATTTGCCCAGAAAAAAACCCTCACCGAAAGCAGACAACTCGACTTGGATCGACTTCCGGAGCAAACACGCATGTGTGTACGCCCACAAGCACAAACAACACAGAACAGCAGCCCGTAGCAGGCGATCAGGATAACCATAGAGGACGGCACAAACGAGCAATCACACATTTGTCGGTTCGGTTGTCTGACGCTGACAGCGGAACCGAAAAATTGCTCATGTTCTGCCAGAAGTGCTTCCGCGCGCGCGACAGTTGTCCACAACCGAACAACCAGTTGAGTTTGACTGGCTGACTGTGTATGTGTGTGTGTGTGTGTCCATTGCCCAACAGCACCGACAACAGCACTCTAATTGATCCACTTTGGCCAAGTGCCTCGCTGATAGACGGAAAGACATGCGTCCTGTGTCCTTTGCACACTACAGGGGAATGGTATTGGCCCTGCCATTTCCTCCTAGCCTTCCGAGGTATCACTTTCGGCCGGTTTAGATGGTTTGTATTGGCGATTCGGACCCTGAAATGGTTGTTTACTAGTGAGTTGTATGAAGCTCGCGAGGGGTTTTTCATGGTTTATTGAATTAAGTTATAGTTTCATTCGAAAGATTGTACACACTCTACAGCTGTCTGAAGGCAGACTCATTCTATTAAAAGCACGTTACAATTACTTCGCCATTGCATCGCCCGACAATAGCTACACCATGCTCGCAGCAATGTACTGCTGCGAAACGAGCTGTTCCGTTGGCGAGCTTCCAGGCAGCCCGTACGGTGCGAGGGGTGCAGCATCGTTCAGCGTCATGTTAACATGTTCCAGGAAGTGGAATCACTAACATTCGGCCTCGCTCGCTGCTGAAAGCGAGCCAATTTCGTAGCTCGTTCGTTATCCCTCTCGGCACCGGCCACCGACTGGCCGGCGAAACTGATCGCATACACGCCTCCGGTTGGCATCGCTTCGTGTTGCTGGTTGCTGTTCGTACTGCTGACGCTCTTTCCTCCCTTAAAGGCAACTGTGTAACTTTCGATTGTGTCGAGGCGACGCGAGTCACCGTGCGGGGCAAGAAGTCACACAAGTTAACATTTCACTGCGTTGTTCGTTTGCGATGAGCATTGTTTCGGGTTGTGCTACGTTTCCTCGAGGCGCTACGTCAAACTCGCTCGCTGAAGTTGGGACGCGTTTCCTCGAGACCGGGCGTAGAAACGAGATGAGCTTCGGTGCGTTGGTATGGTGTCTTTTGTGCACCGTGCATCATTGTATAATGGCTTCAAGGATAGTGTAAAGGGAACTAGAGTGGGGTGTTTCCATCCCGTGAATCCAATCGATGCTCTCCACAATACAAGATTGCTTTCTGCCCAGTCCAGGGCGTATTGCGGGGGAAGTTGGTGAGATTTATTCACCACAAACGACATCTTAATTTCATCCAAAATTCCCTATTGAACCATGATTTTAGGAAGAAAAATGTTTCAAAACTAATGTAAACGCATACAAATGATGTAAAGTAATGTAAATTGCATAGTTGTAGGCGCATTTCTTATGAAATTGCATAATTTTAGGCGCATTTCGGTTGAAATCAATGAAAAACTTACTTCCGTGCATACTATTGTTAACAAATACAAAATTTACCATACATATATGCCCCAGGCTCTCTCCGGTCCGTCTAGTAAGAGATATTCAGAGTGAAACTATGAAATACTGTGCCAATCATCATAAAAGAATGTGACAACGTAATGTGACCACTTCGAATCGTCGACAGAGTGTATATGTGCTTACTGTGCCAGTGTCTACTTAAAGGCTGTCTAGCAGTAGCGATAAAATGTGAATAAGAATAACATACAGTCAACCTGCGCAAAAGAAAGCATGTGAGAAAGATGCAAAAATCGATGTTAATGGTGCTCGGGACTATCACTGCAGTGCCTACCGTGGTACAGCGTCCATTCCTCCCGTGCGTCCGTAATGGGTCTGGATTTACTGCGTGACCAGCATTACTTGCCGTCGCGCCGGATGCCACCAGTGAAAATCGTAGCCGTAATAAAAGCATCGTGTTGCGTGTCCGCGTGCCTCACGGGGGGCTCGTAGTTTGGGCGCGTGTTTAGTACGTACAGTAGTGGGTAGGGGGTAAGGGTAAGCGAGTATTAGCGACACGCGTACTGGTAGTGCCCACGCGACGACATGTTGGCCATGCACCATATGACACCGGTGGAAGTTACCCAAATCTCCAACCTGCACACGGTGAGTTTGAAGTCGGTTACTGTATTTTCCTGAGTATTGGAAGCACGTTCAAGATTTTCCAACACAGTTATAAACCTCAGAAGTACATAAACAAGTCAACAATACATTCTTACTGTCACCAGCGGTGATGATACAGCTGGCATTAATGAATAGGACAAGAAAACAATTGCATACGAGCTGCAAATACAGCTTGGAGTTTACAATTTGTAAATGCCTGACGGGGGCATCAGGGGTTGAGCAACTATGTTTGCCCTCTGATCCGGCAACCTTTCAAGCAAGGTAACAAACAACATGGGAATCTAATTAAAACTGCTCCTAGTCCTACCATCCTATCAACATCCATCACGCTCTGAAAGCTTTCCACACTCACACACACACACACCCACAAACACACACACATTGTATACAAACACTCGTCACCAACGAACGTGAACATTTTCCGAGATGTTAATGATGTTGTTGGGGTTTGGTGTTGGGATGTAGAAAAAACAAAAATAAAATCAAGTTCACTCATTTGGCAGTCCTGAAGAGCTGCCTACATTCGGGCGCAGCAGTGTTTCGGGTGCCATTCACAAGTTTGCATAGCCTAGTGTCGGGCGCACAACCGTTCAGCATTAGCGGTTTCATCTATTTTCATTAGTGTGTTGAGCTCGGGCTGATAAGCTCGGTGTGGGTAAACAAAATCTAGAATCCTTTTTTATGCGCACACTTACGAATTAATTTACAGCACATTCATCAACCTTTTTGTGAGATGTAGAGTTGAAAAAAGGTAGATGTAGTTTTTTTTTCTATTATAAAATCGTCCCTGGAATTACCTTTTCATATCATTCCATCCCACTACACCTGCTGTCTTATCTTAATCGACAATGTTGAAACAACATGGAAACAGGACAAATCACTTTGGTTTTTAGCTTTACCTTCGTGGAACTGAAATTTATTTTTAAACAAGCGTAGGTCAATCAATGTGGAGCAAAAGTGACAGCAACTCGCTTTAAGTTTTGCGTCACAACATTGGATACTTAAAACGCCTAAAATTAGGCTTGCTTGATGACATAACCTCCTATATGTGTGTTTTACGGGCAGTATGCATATGTAAGTAAAAGTAGTAAAAATCGTTTTGTTAACAACTAAGAAGAACAAACATAAATTTCACTATTGATATGGTCTTTATGCAGCATAAAATATTACCAATTCTCGTCCTGCTATGAAAAACAAATATGGTTTTGGTTTTACACAAAACATCGAAATATTCATTAGAAAAACGGTTTCTTCTTTATACTTTGATTCCTTAACATTTTGCTAGCCTTTAACATATTCCCCATCCACAACAGGTGGAAGCCCAAACACACACACCCCCATGCACACCGATGCGGGAGCTGTGAGAAGCATTTTAATTAAACTTTGGAACCTTCTGGTGCGCTGAGACTAACCCACCTATTATTTGTGCCCATGCTGTGCCCCATTACGACATAAAGGAACAGGCGGTGGCATACGACTACTACACATTTTACTACATGCATGAATTTCACTGTCTGCACAATTCGGGTGCATTGCGGAATGTGATCAGGGAGGGGAGAAGGATACTGTACGTGTGAGTGCGCAAACGATCGCTGTGGGTTAGAGGTTTTGGCTTAAGCAATTAGAATAATTAAAATGGTCCAAACCGGAACCCACAGGCTGTGAAGGTTGCGGCGGTTTTAAAAGGTTGAAAAGTAGGTAAAAACATTTCGTTATTTCAGCTTTTAGTAGAGAAATCTAACGGAAAAAGAAATCTTTTTCGAGTGAAAAAAACTTGTCGTAAACTCCAGCAAAGTTTACTTTGCCATCACATACATCACAAGCTTTTATGTAAATTATTCGTTTAGAGCAGGGAGAGAAGACGACTATTAGTTTCTGCTGAATAATTATCAGCGTTCAGCGTTTGCCATGACCTACCCACTGCGTGTTTCGAATTTTGGCGGCGTCTGTCTGCTCGTGGCGTTTATTATGTAAATTGTTTAATTTAGTATCCTTTGACCCGTGGTAATACGGCGCTCCCTTACATCTCTCTCCCTCTCTCTTTATCCAAGGGGTGATTTCACGAGCCGACGAGAGGGTGAATTAATTTAGGTCCCGGCTCGCTAGACGCACAATTTATCGCCCCGCGGAGATCCAGACAGTACATCGGCCGTAAAATCGATATCGATCGATTAGCAGAGCGTGCCCCGGGTTGTGGCCGGCAGGTTGACCGGAAGGTTTATTACCCTACCCGAACGGATCAACACCAAACACCGCCAAATGTAAGCCGGCTAGTGTATTGGAAATAAGCTGGCTGAGCTGGCTTACCGTGCGATATTTAGATACGATTAAACGTGTGCGAGCGAGCATTATGTGTGTGCACGAAATTGAACCTCATTGGGTCAAAAATGGAATCAAGCAACATAGAGCCGCTCCTGTTTGATTGCCGTGACATATTGCGAGTCACGCATCACGAGGTTCATACAGCGTACAACTACATTTGTGATCTACTCGCTGGTTGTAAGTTATGAATATTAATAAACTTACCCGCCGCAGATCGAAATAGTAGCGAAACCATCTTCCCTAGAAGCGTCCATCGAACTGTCGGACGTAGGTCTCGGTATCGAATTCATTCCATTCCGTCTTCTCCATCCCCTTATCAAACCCATGCAACCGTTTCCAGTATGGCTCGGAACGACACAATGGCCGCTTCGTCGTGGAATTAAATTCACCAGCGCATGTAAACGGCACGAGCGCTACAGATAGAATTTTAATGAGTTTCTAGGCCGGAAACGCTCCCACGGTGTGGGTGGGTGTGTGGTGTCACGTTTGGTTGTTTGAGTTGCCGCTAGTATCGCTCACTGCTGCTGGTGCAAATTATTAATATATTATTCAGGGCCTACGGGAAAGCGAAGCGCCCACTGGGGTTGGCACGCTTCAAAGTTGTACGGATGCGCACCCGGAGCTTTACGTTTTTCGTATGCATTTTGCAACGGAGATGAACCTGGGGAGGAGTTGATTTTTCTGGTGCAGGTGTACGGATGCTGCGGGCGTTACACCGGCTGGTAGAGTCGTATATTGGAGCGATACGATTGTTCAACCGAAATAGTGCAGCAAACACATGGGAAATGGAACTGTCCCGTAGCAATAACCATACCGTTGATATGTCTAGCACATGAGTTATTGTTTCTGGAGAAGAGCTGGAAGCAGCTGTCTACAGGAAAGCTTTAGTTGGTTTACATGATGCCAAAATGTATCACAAACCGACAGCTGTGGTTACATTGAACTCGTAAAATGTATTCAAACTATCGTTTTGTCATAAATGTGATATATTAGCCTAAAAGTATGCAATCCGCTTGGCGTTTAAGTCTTGTTAAGTCCTCAAGCACCTATTTTAGCTTTCCCAGTGCAGACAAGTTATTTATCATTTTCAACCCGATCCGTTTTGATCGTTTATGCTTACCTTGTGAGCCATTGTTAGAGCCATTTTCTTCCTGACTAATACCCAAAGCATGACAGTCTGGTAAAATTCTGCATCTCATATTCACCGTCTAGCAAAGCGACCTTAAAACCACAACTGCAAGGCACTGCATGTCTGGCACGCTTTAGACGCATTTTCGAGCAGCATTAATATTCAAAAGGCATCCTGTAGGATGCATGTTTCCAGTGCCAGGTGAAATACTGTAAGAAGGAAGCATTTAAGGGGATGCTTGCTTGCTTATGCGCTTAGCATGAAAATGAGCTTTTGTCTACTGTAGCAACCGCACATGTAACATGCTTAGCTCAAGGTGTGTAAACTAAGAATGTAACCAAACCAGATGAAGCGTTTTAGTCACCGAACTGTAAATCCTGCTGGTGTGTTGAAGGTGTAGGCAGAATATTTTAGAGGAACTTTAATTCAAAGTATCTGCCTTTTCAACATGAACAAGATGTACCTTTAAAGGCCCAGTACCAAGCTAACTTTAATACAACCTCGTGCCTTCCTTTTTGCATTCTCTCCTTGCAGCTCATCCTGGAAATCAACAGTGAGGTGGCACTATTTCGCGACCTGCTCATACACGTCGGCCAATCGAGGGACTGTCCGGAGCTGCGGGAGAAGATCCGAAAACTTCGCCGATCCTGCGTCGAGGCCTGCAAGCATACCGCCGCCCTGATACTGCCCCAAATACGAACGTAAGTGTGTCACTGCATCCGGAGTTGTGGTGGAATTGTATCACTTATCCTCTACTTTACGCAAACATTTCACAAAAACTTACTCCATCATGTCACAAGCAAGAGGAAAAGGGAGTATGTTAACACTTTTATCCAACATTCGTGTGGCATTTCGGGCGATATGATCTGCAATACGATACGTACGATAGCAGTCGTGCGAGTCCACTACACTCTCGACTCGACCCCGAGAGCAGGAAGTTGTTAGATGCGAGTGGATGCTTTGCTACCATCTTTCGGCACCAAGGCTAATGTACTCCACATCCAGCTCCTGCACAAACACATGCTTTCCGTTTGGAGGAACTAGCAAGGATCTTGCAAGGAAAAGTGAAAAAGTTTATTTTCATATCATGCTGGCCGGCCCCGGAAAGCGTTCACGGTGAGCGCAAGCAAGCGAGCGAACTAACGAGATGCAAACAAGGCCCCCTTGCTCCCGGTGGGTGTAAAGCGGCCGGAAGTTGTTTTCTCGAATGGGCCGGTTGGAAATTGTCCTGTGCCAGTTTAAATATTTACCCAGCGAGCGAGCGCGCACGCGACCAACCGAGGGTGTCACCGAGCGGTCTGACCGGTTGTGTTGTAAGGAGCAGTACTTAAGGTACTTCGGCCCGAAAGGAGCTTACTGTTGGCGGTGAAGTGTTTGTAAAGTTGGCTCACCGTCTAAGAATGGGACTACCATTTGTAAGACACCCCGAAAGCAATAGACCTGTTTGGTGAAGAGCGGTATTGTTTTGCTTGTTTCCAGTGGTTGCAGTTAAAGAAAGTGTGCTTTTTGTTCGAAAAAATGTACTAACGAGCTACTTCATATTATGGGGCTGTAAGATGAGAAACCAAAACTTCTGTATGACGATACCGTCAAATCATAATATTTGATATTTTGCAAAAGAATGCTGTATACTTTTAATCATCGTTTGAAGCGTTTTTACGTTCTGCGATATCGCCTAAATGTATGCAATATATATGCAGAAATATTTAAACCATTTCCTACCTACACCCAACCGCCTGAGAGTATGCAATTTGGTATACTTTTTTGTAGACTTCTTGATCGACTTGGCGGACAATTTAACTCAACTTCAAACCGAGGAGAAACAAATCTCTACAAAAACAAATAAAAAAACCATGAACCAGAACAAGAATAAGACGATTATGAAAGTTTTTTCATTATCTGTGAGAAAGCTGAAGAAATACATAATCACACCTCTTTCCCCGGCATGCTCATAACGAGCCTTTCTATTCGAGCCGATCTCTAAGCGACAAATGTCGAGCGAGCAGCACTGTTCCCATTGTGGGTTGCAATTTATCAACTTTGACAGCAAGTGGCGTTAATCTTTCAATGCAATTGACAGTCAGCCGGGGCGTTAAACCACCGTCTAAGGCTTCGCGGGCAATTCATTCGCTAAGCTATCCGGACTCCGGCAACAGATTTTAAATAAATCCTCACCCAGAATGCGAAGAATAAACCACCGGGTAGAAAGTAGAGAAAGAGGCAAAATAAACACGAATCACGATTGCTGGAGCAGCAACAGCAGCAACACACTTTCGCCAGCAGCGCAAAAGTAATGAACTCTGTCAGACTGGCTGTCTGCCGTTTCCTCCGGCCCACCGGTCACTACCGAGCCGGGACCATCATAATCTGTTCCGCGCTGGGAAAGAAAATAATAAACAACGGAGTTTCAAAATTTATGCAATTTATTTCATTTCCCGTTCCTGTCACGTACGGCGCTGGTGGTTTCTTTTTAGTGTGTGAGTGTTTGTTTTTTGTGTTTTTTGGCGGTGCTCTCTACTATTCTCTGTGTCGGTACGAGTTTTTGCACGTTTGCTCTTAAGCTTTTGGGCAGTGCTGAAGGCATGGCATACGCTGCATTGTCCTGTTCTATGCGTTTTCAGAACATACAGCGGGGTGGGTGCGATAATGGAATTGGACATGACTGCAGTGATGGCACTTCTTGCGAAAGTATGAAACAGCTTTCGTATGCTTTGAGTGTTTTTTTTTAAATTAAATATAAAGTGTTCTCACTGCCGTTATTCTAATAAACAAGGAGCACATAAACCTTTGCACAACCGCTTTTGCAATTATTCTAAGTTTAAAACGTTATTTAAGGATATTTTTAATGCGATTTCTTTATTTTTTCTAGATAAAATGGCACAAATTATTGCACTACCACCATTTGTCCTGCATTATTAGTTTTTGTTATAAATGCAGCATAATCCTACATTAACAGCTTACCCTCCAACATCCATACACACCAGTAAGAGTCTACAGAAGAGCGAAAATATCTTAAGGCTATAATCAGTTTCCTTTTGTGAGCGTGAACAATCATTCATGAGATCAGTTTTGAAAGGAATAGTCGCATTCCTCACGTGACTAGCATCATACCATCGCTTTAAAATCCAGCTTTCGGCACGTTCGGGACGTTCGGGATTGCCTCGGCATGGTAGAAGATAATCTATTCAAAAGCAGATTTGCCTTTCGGCACAATCGTCGGATAATCTTTCTGCCTTCCTTTCACAACCACACTCGGCCCACAGCAAGGCCGATGGAAATCAGCACGACAGCCACTGGCGGGGTTTGCCGGAATCAAACGGCTTTGATAGTGAAGCGTAATCTTAAGATCGTGTCGGGAAAGTGACACTATTTGAGGCATTTTCTTTTGGGACGACTGTAGTGCAAACGTTAACTATGACATTATGAAGTTTAATTGATTCGCACACCCAGTCCAAACGGTACACAATAGCGACAGTAGATCGTGATAAACTTTTCAACTGCTATATTCGTCTACACAAGACAGCTCTTGTATCAAAACTGAGTCCATCATACAAAAAGATCTCAAGGCAGTAAATTTTACACGCTTTCTCACGGACAGAGCCCCACTTGACAGTGCCCGGCAAGTGTGCTGTATTAAAATATGGATAAAACAACGTCTGCCGTCTCTGCAAACTAGCACGGAAACACTTTTCACGGACCACCAGTCCGCAAGCTGAACTACATGGAATGTGCAATCTATTTTTTGTATGCTACCATAAGCATGAACATGATCGCGAGTGAACCGGTGCAGCTGCTTGGTGCTCCCAACTGTAAAAGCAAATTCTTAATCCTATTCCGGCCGATTGCTCCCAGCAATATCAACAACTACAACAGCAAAAAGGAAGGCTAGGAAAGTTTGATTTATTGAGACACTGGTAGTGAATGGGCGACAAGGGACGCTACCGTTCACTGCAGATGACACTCGCAAAACAAGAAGCAAGGGCTCAGCTGCCGGCTCTACGTGCTGCACCGATTGCAACAAATCATCCGAGAAAGGGATGCCTTGGCTCGGTGAGGTGCTAATGTTCCCTAACCGTCCGCGAAGGGTTTATGGGTTTGCATTATTTTAAAGCGGAAATGTATTTTTATGTAGCTTATTTTTTGCTATCAAACATTCATCATTTTTATTGAGTCATTTTATCAACTATATTGTTTTCAGTTTTATCTTCATGACGTCCATTAAAGCAGTTAACTTCGAATTAGGTGTTTTTATTGTTTTGATGCCGAGCAAAGCGCTACAGCCTTAAAGTATGCAATTCGAAGTAAAAACAAAAAAACGCCTAAAGATGTGCCATTTTGATTCGAAACATTCCAAGCGGTCTTTGATGAACGATTTATCGATTCTTGTAAAGAATTGTTTGTCATTTAAACAAAGCCACCCCAAAGCAACCAAACATTATCATGTTTCATCGTAATTCACGGCCACCCGGTTAACAGTGGCAGGAGCAGACAAACGAACAAGCCACGAAGTAATCAACCACCACACGCGTGCCACATCATCACTAACCGCAACGGATGACGAAACTAATGACGAGACAGCCGCTGCTGACAGGCGGCTGTTAGTCCTGACAAACCCGATAATTGTGTATCGCTCTCGGTTTTGACGCGACACGTGCTGCCGGTCGTGTGGTCGGAGGCCGGTGGGCTTTGTTTGCGCGTACGAGACAAGAAAGCTTTAATCACCGCTGACTAATTAACTTTCAGCTTAGTTTTCAGTTTACAAAAGCAGTGTAATATTAATAAGAGAAGGTGAAAATGGCTAGCAGCATACTTGTTTAAGCATTATTAATGTTTTTCCTTTGCTGATTACAAAGTGTGGGTAATTTTCATCATGTGGAACGATTTTTCACTGCGGAACCTTCCTAAACGGGCACCTCAATCTGTGCATGATTGCGTGGTAAGTTGCGTTTCAAGATTTGAAAACAAACTTCACCAATATACTCCGAAAGGTACAAACATTAATTTCCATTCTCCATCACGATCGATCCCTTCGTACCGGGTGCTTCCGCCCCATCCCAAAACTTTTGCACGAGCGAATGTATAGTCTAGAAATTTATCAGCTATTTTACAGCCCCCTCTTGACAAGGGGGATGATACGCTTTCGTAAAATCTACTCCTAGTTTCCGAAGCAGCCATAGCACATGACGAGGGTACTTTTGGGCAAGTGCGCGCCGCACTCAGGCACGAAAGAAAAAGTAAAACTTACCTCATAGCGGTACGGCAAGCAACTTCGGCAAGCAGCCATTTTTGCCACTCATCCTAAAAGTATGCAATACGGGCGACACATGATACAGCCCCCGGTGCTCGCCCTGCCTTGTGAAAACGCTGCCACACGCGCTGTACCGCGCTTAATGAAGTACATTAATTATGAACGTCTTCGGTGTGTTTTATCTGTGTGCGATACCTGTACGTTTGCATTGACGCCGCTACGCCGTAGCAGCATCCTGCTAATGCCTCGTAAATTCTTAAGCTTACCGGTAAATTGTTTTTCGAAACCGTGCCTGACGTACACACGCTCGCACGCGCGCAAGCAGGACAATAAATTACCGTTCCGTGTGCGCCCGCGCGACTTTGACAAACAGCCACAAGTCGGCACCAGGTAACGGAGATAATCAAATCAATTCGCCCCGTCAGCGAATGCGTGGTGATTTAAAGTAACGCTACAAAAAGGCAGGCGAGAAATGATAACAAGCCACGCGGCAAACACTTGGCGAAGGGAAAGGCAGATAAGTATGATTTTGTTTAAAAAATTCACAGCACGACCGAATGTAAACTGCTGCGCTTTATCTCGAGCCCGCTCTGCCCTTTACCCAGCTGGTGGATTGGCATCGTGATTGTCTTCGATCTGTTACGCGTGTTTTCGCTAACCTAATCAATGCGCTTCCGCCCAATCACAGGGCCAAGGCGGGGCGGGTACAAAATTCTAATCAATTTTTTTTTCGAAATAACACCAGCAAAACATGCTTCATCAAACGTGATCGGTCGTGCGTCGCTGCCATGCACTTCCTGTCTGCCGTGGTGAGTGATTTTGAGCTGAAAATAAAACCCTTCAGCCAACCGAGAGAAAAAAAGGCAACTTACATACCGTATCGGCAGCACCGAAAGCCATCCGAGCGTATAATTCAAACAGCTGGTAGGGTGAGGAACCAAAAATCACATGCTGCTCGTTCGTTCTTGGGGTAGCGTATTTTGGAAAGTTTCTTTATGTTATTTTTTTCAAGAATGCTGAAAAGTCGATCTCATTTACGCCCATGAGTGGCTGCACACTGCTTGCTCCTAGCAGCATGCCGGGCACCGTGCTGGGAATGGGAAATTGATTGGTTAGACTGTTTTCCTATCTCTGGCGTTTGTGATTCTTCAATTCCTGGCAGTTGAAGCAAGAGCAGATTAAAAAAAAAGGCAAGAGAATCAATGTGCTCGCACCGGCAAACGAATCGATTGGAGGAGGTTGAAAATAGGTGAGCTGGAACCTGCTATCGAGCGTACGATGCGTTCCGCATCACCCGGCAAGCGATGATATTGTTTTCCCCTTTTATCATACCACCCGGGTGGCAACCGATCATTACCGGAACGGTGCTGATAGGCTCCGGCAGCATACGGCCGGCGCTCTTGATTGAAGATTTTTCCCGCTTGTTTCCCGCTGCTGCCAGCTGCCCGCCTTGCGTGAGCAAAAGGGAATTCCCCCCTGTGCTATATCGTTGCGTGATGGAGACGCACGATACTTTACTGCCGCTTACTCCCATGGAGACGCACGGTCGCTGACGCGCAAAACGTGCCCCAGTCGCACCAGGTAAAAAAGGCACGCTTGTGCTCATTAACGTTTTCAGAGTGCCGGGTTTTTTTTCTTCCTCTTCTCCCTGTTCCAAGAGGAATCATGATGCTATCGAGATTGAGTATTCAATTAAAGCACTGTCTGGGTGGTACCACCCGCACGCGGATGGAAAATCATTTCTACGCAGCGGTATAGCACAATTGGGTGGAATTTTACAAATGAATTACAGTATGCAAATTAAGCGCATTTGAACGGTCGTTGCAGTAGCTTTAACTAGCTTGTGTTAAGTGTCGCTAACAGCCAACGTTATGGGACAGTTTTGCAAACCATCTAAATAATCATCTATTTACAATAATGAATCAAATGCGTGAACGTTGGTGATGGTACTTAATGAAGCAGTAAATTGCTTTTTCCCCCGCTAAGTGCAAATGTGCAGTGCAATTAATGTGGTTGTTTAATTGCATCTATTATCATTAAGCAATCAGTTTGTTTTTTGTTGCTTTTTTTGCTCAATGCAATCACTTAATTATGTGGTTTTAAGCGCATTATATTTATTTACTGGGAAAATGTGTGTTTTATTACGGTTCAAACAAACCTTTCAGACAATTTACAGATCTGCTACTAATTGAGATGGCAAATCACACATTGCAAAGCTTATAATGAATTACATGTTTCAAATAAAAAGTATATTTTAATAAGATTGGATTCAGATGGAAATTAACTTAAATTGAAGCCATGTTTATTTGATAAATATTTATATTTAATTCTTATAAATTATTTAATGTGCTAGGTAATAGTAGGTGAGGAATTTAAATGCTAGATGCTCAAAAACAAATTTAAAATATGAGTGCTCTGCACCATACCAGCCGTTACCCGTTGGCTGTGCAAATGTTTCTCGGTAATCAGCAAACATGACTTAACACAAACAGAAACTTTCACCCCGTTTTGCAAGAAACAACACTTTCCCCGCATTTCACTCCCGTTGCTCCATTCCGCTCAAGACGTTCTCGAAATGGAAAGAGCATGTCTGCCTTGCTAAAGAACATGCACTAAGTGAAAGAACCTTGTTTCGGAAAAGGTTTACTCCTGAGACTTCCCAAGATTTTACGTGCCCTTGCCCGGACTTCGTAGAGCAGCAGTAGCAGCAGCAGCACCAGCAGCCTAATAAACACTGGACATTATCACAACCCCGAGACACGCCCAAACACACACACACACAGACACGTTGCCAAGTAAACAAATGTCAAAAGTATAGCTGAAGGTGATGTTGTTGCTCCTTCTTATTTGGGGAGGCGCTTTCTGGTGAGAACATAACATGGTTGCGTTTCGCACGAGCATACGCAACGGGGGAAAAAAGGGACGTTAGCGCACGGTTCGTAACGAGCAGACAAATCCCAGGACCATTAACGCAAACGATGTGACCGAGCTGCCCCTTGAAATGATTATCATCATCGTGTTTGACCACCTTCTTGTACACACACACTCTCTCTCTCTCTCTCTCTCTCTGTATCTTGTGCAGAGCTGGAGCTATATTAATTATATTAATTAATTGGCTAAGTTGTACAATGCGATTAGCTGCGCAAACTGGTTGGCCTGTTACTTGTTTCATTTACTTGTAAAAAGTTACGATCTTCCTCTCTTGTTCTAACCATAAGATCGTTCCGTTAGAACGGACTTGACCAATCGATAATAAACTCACTGTGCCTTGGGGTGCTTCTGAACTATGACACCACCGACCGATCCGATGCACCGTGCCTGCTGTAAATGGCGCATGTTTGTTCGCAATGGTTGGCCCTTAAATCGCACGCTTTGTAAGCTGATGTGACCGTAACCCAATTACGATGCCAACCGGATGCTTAAAGGAAGTTCACCTCCCCTATTCAGCTGCTGCCAACCACGGTTTAACTGAGCCGTACGTTGGCCGAGCAGTCTCATCTTTAACCCGCGCGTTTCGAGCGCTTTACCACAGCCCAGCCGATGATAATCATGTACGTGATGTAGTGCAGCCACAAACAGTGCCACAGTAATGGCCGTCGCTAGGTGGTTGTGCGCGTTGCAGTGGAGATAAAATTGGAGCACTGCCAGCGGAAAACTGTGTCAATGTAGCGTAGCGGAGGAAGAAATCCTCACACCCACGGGACAGTAAAAAAACAGTGTGCTGTATATGAGAATGTTTTAAACTACGATTTTACTGCTTCGTTGATGGGAGCTTTCCTCAATTTCATCTCTGCTGACAGCGCTCATTAATTGATCGATATAGTTTTTTCTCTCTCTCTCGCTAGCTCTTTTTTTGCGTCAACATAATTGATCACTTTAATGTGATAGAATCACCGTGGAACCTTTACACAGACGTATAAGTTAGTGGTGGGAACTCGGACTTTGAACTACCCGGTTCCGATAACATTTTCGCAATCAATTCCAGTTTCATTCCATTTTGGATTCCGATGTCGGAGTCGATTCGTCAGCAGACTCCGATTCAGATTCCGGAGATAATTTCAATTCCGTTTTGGGAATCAATTTTGGTGTCAATTCAAGTTCTGGAATCGATTGCGATGCCGGAGCCAATTCCGGAGTTGAATCCGATTCCGGAATTGATTCTGGAGTCAGAATCGGCTCTGGAATCGGAATTGGTCCGTTAGTTGTAATCAACTCCGAAATCGAAATAAGAAGTCGCCGAAATCCCACAAACTCCATGAGAATGGATCTTTTACAAATAAATTTGGGTTCTTGGCGGCTATCGATACAATCGTAGCTGCATAGGAGCCTATACTCATGGAGGCACCAAAACTGAATTCTATTCCGGAGCTGACTCCAGAACCGGTTCCTAAACCAATTCGGATACCTGAGCCAATTCCGATTCCAGCATCGATTCCAATTCCAAAGCCATCTCCGGAACCGATTTTGGAAACTGATTGCGGAGCTACTATCCGGAATTGATTCCATAAAAAATCGGATTCGATTCCGACCCAAACTTCACTTTCCCATCACTAGTACACATACAAAAGCGAAGAAAAATCGATACCCTCCCAATAACCATTTGAAAGCTTCATGACAGTGTTCTTTTCGTCCTTTTTTCTCATCCTCCTCCCCCCAATAGCGCCATCGCCGAGGGTATCCTGACCGATAACCCGCACCTGGTGCTGCTGTTCTACCTTGCTCAACTATTTCTAAGAGAATTAATCAAAAGCCACCGACTGGTGCAGGTAATACCGATGGACATGTCCGGCTATTACGGTAAGTTCGTTGACCTATATCCTTTCCCCTCCGCTTCAAAACGATGGTGCGGTGATGCTGTTGCCCCCGTCGCGCCTAACCAAGCTTATCTTCTCCCACGCAGAGAACCGGGCCGGCCCGTCCAATCTGGGCAATGTGATAAGTCAGATACTGCTCTGCAAGCAAATTACGCCCGACTTCAACCAGGAGGAGCTGTGCAGCATTACGAAGGACTCGCAGGAGATCGCCCGAATACTGCAGGAGCTGCAGGAGTTTATGCCGCAGCAGGAAAACTACCTGGGTAGGTACAGTCGGGGGCGATCGATCACCTGGTCACACTGAAAGATGTGAAATGGTCGTTCGGTTTTTGTGGTACTTTTTGTGGTTTCTGTTTGCCTTGATTTGGAACACATTCATCAAGCGTTTGGGAAAATGTCAAAACCATGTGGGAAGCTTTGAACCACCCCTTTCCCTCAAATGCAGCATCTGCATGTTCATTGTTTTTGAACCCCGTTGTTGAGAGGGTGCGTCATTTCGCCACCTCTTGCACGAGCACTCTCGTTGGCGCCTAAAAGTATGCACTACCACAAACAGTGCATCACTTTTAAACAACCACACAAACACACACTGTCATTGCGTGCTTTTCCTTCGTACCCGGAAAGCCTTTCGTAGCCGGGGCCATGATTGACTCATTTTATTCGATACCGATGGCCATCCCTTGCGTGATTCCCCAAACACCTCACCTCACCTGTTTTTTCCAGAGCGAACCATTGCCCTGACGACCGAAATCAACGGACCCTGGCCGGCGAAGCGACGGCGTGGATCATTATACAAAAACATGGGCCTGCTGTGCTGCGTCTCTCGGCCCAACTACCTATGAATGCGGACGTCACTGCGGCCGAGTGTGCCGTGGACTGATCCGTTCGATCAGCCAGCCGCACAATGCATCATCGCCCTCCCAAGAGCGTAACCGCAACCGCGTAACTCCCCCTCGCCCCCGGCAGTGCACAACAATAAAAAGGGCCGCTTCTCCCCCCACCCCTTGTCGCCCGCGAATCGAAAACCCACCGACCCTGAACCAGGCAGAAATGGCAGGAAATGTACCCGTGGCGTTGATTTCATCATCAACGGTATGGATCACTCCGCATCACAGTGTCATCGATGGATCGAGCGCGCTCGAAAAGCGTTGACCGGACGTGGCTGGGTTCGTGCAAAACTTGAAATTTCGTATTGGTACGGCCCCGTAGCGTGGCCGGGGAAAGTAGAGCATCGTTGCTCACTCGCCAGTAAGCTTGCCTGAGAAGGAAGCTGGATGGATAACGGCAGCCCGCGGTAGGATATCGCTTCCGGGCTCCGTTTTTCGGTTAACGATAACCACAGCCAGTGTGTGTGTGTGTGTGTGTGTGAGTATGTATGAAAGAAATAGAACAAATGTGCGAGGGAATGATGATGTGAAAGGCTGCACAAAAAACGCTGCAGCCTAGAGAAGCCAGCGAGACTAAAATAGATGCGATGGACAGCGATGGCGAAGTGCAGATGCATCCTGCACTGCTTGATACATTGCGGCAATAAAAAAGAGGGTGCATCGGACTGTAACGGAAGCGCAGCAGGGGGCACCAATGCACCAACGGAACGAACATACACACGGACAGACACTCTTGCACTGCGAAGGAAACTTTACCGTAGGCAGCAGGCAGCGAGCGAGCAATGCGCGAAATAATGCCATGTGAGACTAACGTGCTGAAAGGGAACTTTATTTTTGGCTTCATTTTTTTTGTAAGTTGCCCGATGGTGCCATTTTTTTTTCAACTCTATGTGGGTGTGTTTTTTTTGGTTTGTATGGATTTTTTTATAGCTCAGACGGGCGATTGATGATGATAGTGATGATGGAAGCAGTTTTGGGTCTTGTTTTATTCATTTTTTTAATATTATTTGCATATTTGACCTCGGTTTGACCTCTGAGAGCAAACAAAATTAACGCTATTTTATAATTAGTTTAATGTTTTTTTTAAATTAAATTAAAAAAACAGGGTTTCTTGCATCAATTTTGCGAAGTGAGCTGCCTAAATTGTCTATTAAGATGTATGTATTGTTCAAAACTATTGCTTCATCTGTGCAATATGAATATAAGGCCTCAGTTTTAGTACAGATTTTCATCTTATTGCATCTTATTTATTTTCATTACATTTTTGAAAGTAATTTGTAGGTAACAATTATGCAGTATTAGTCTTGATTATTTTAACCATTAGCTGATTTAGTTGTTAAATTATAAGCAGCCGAATGTTTACTCACAAATAGTTTGTTTGCATTTAATTTCGGCTTCATTTTTGTCCCAACTTAATTCGCCCAGAGAGAAATATTTCTGTACAGTGCGCAGCATAACTATACAATCAATGGCTGGTATTATTGAATCCGTACGTAGCGGCGGCGTACGTCCCGACACTCATTTTCCTAACGTACTAGATGGTTGCTACAATTATTCACCGCGGCGTTGTAGGACCAGGTTCAAGAAATGTGTTGCCATCCCTAGAATTTCATGTGAGCGCCGTACGTTCTCGCTACGAACGGATTCAATAATACCAGCCAATGTGTTTTAGGAGACTGGGCAATTGAAAAATGTTTTGCAATTTTGTTACTACGACTAGTATTTTTTTTTTTTGATTGAATAGTTTTTTTCGGGCTTTTCTACAACTGTCGTTTGCGTTTATCTATTATCTTAAATTAGTTTGAAAATTCGTCTTTTTTCTCGCTAAACTTTTGCTAAACTGTCCGCCTTCGATGGCAATAAGCCCTATAATCTTCAGCTGACCTTGTCTGACCCCGCTTAGGGACCTTAGCCAAATCTTACCGTTTTGGCCCAATTTATGATCAGCTGGTTGTCTCTCTTTGTCTTATCTCTTTTCGTCCTAATTTCTCTCGACAGCACCATCTGGAGCTACTTTTGAACATTATTCGAGCTTTCCTCGACAGCTCGTTGTTTTGAAGAGCATTTGTTTGGCTAATCTACTCGAGGTTGATATCGTGCAAACAAGTTTTTAAATCCACAAATCGAATTGAATATGAACAATTATTTTCGTTTTTTTATTACTTCATTGCATTGTTTTTTATCCCAAAAATTGATTTTTTTTATTTTTTACCCATATTTTTACGTTTTCCACTGTAGAAAGTAATGTGATGAAGATTAAATCGAAAAACAAATTAAACATTTATGCTTTGGGTCTGTAGAAATTTGGAAAATTATTCAAAATGCTTTCCAAAATGAACGACAAATAGTGTAGCTAACAACGCGAAAAGGACGGGTAAACCCTGCACAACGAAACATGCAATTCCTGACGATACTGACAGCCTTCTTTTTCTTCCTCTTCTTCTCCTCTTCACACTAAACCAATTTTATCATCCACTCATTTACGCTGAAGTGTGCGCTCCTAAATAGAGAACAGTTTTCCACGAACCAGATTACATGGGATGGACATTGTACCAGCACACCAGCAAAAACAAAAAACATCCCTCATGAGATTTATTGGATGCTGCAAACTTTTAGCACAACATTTACATCCTTACTCAACGGTGTGTAAAAATATGAACATGATGAAAATTGTTTCATACCCTTTTTTGTACCATCAAAACTAAAACTTTTCCTATGACAGATCGCTGAATAGTTTGCAACTCCCCTTCTCACCCTTCTGCACAGTTTGTGGCAGTAGTGTATGAACATTGTGTGCTTGAGCATGCACATTATTTGCATAATTAAATGCTGCTTTATTATTCAACATCCCGCTACAATAAAATCGAGCCGATAATCTACAACAATCGCACTATGAGCACTTCCATCTATTCCGGTAATTATGCCAATCTGGCGGGTTGTCCACATGCCCTGGGTTTTTGGTACCCCTCACCTGTTTTGCCCACACCGTTCTCGCATGTGGAGGCAGCATTAAGGCAGTAATAATTATTGCACAGGGGAAAAACCGCACCGATAATCGACCCCGATCGAAGGCAAGCGAGAAACTGTGTGTGTGTGGGTTCCGAGAATGAGAACAAAATCCCCTTTTATTCATCGCTAATTATGTGAGCGCTTACCCATTTACCACCGAACGAGCGCGCGGTGTATCAAATTGATTGAAGCGATAGGTTTTTTAGGCCAGCCCCAGAACGGTACGTCGATCGAAGAAGAACGCGGGTAAATACATTATGTTTAGCTTCCAAAGCCTCCCCCCCCCCCAAAACTGGAATCATAATCATTAATCAAACGCTTCATAGAAATGGTTGTTTTTCTCTTTATTTTTCCTTCCCACCGGAGGCTTCGGAAAATGTTGAATTGTATGGGTCGAATATTTGTTTAGCCAGCAACGAAAAAGCGCGGCTGCTGCCTTTCCCCCTTTTGTTTGCGCCGCCACAAAAACACACTGTTGTACCGGACCCGAAGCGCCCGAACGTTCATTTGTTGCTCGTTTGCTTACGCTTGTGCAGCTTTTAATGGAAGTTTAATCAAGCGGAAAAATATTACCCCAATACTACCTCTGACTGACCCACCAGTCGGGGCCGTGTGGCTCGGGGACCCGACCACAACCGGAATGATTTCATTAGGAGATTTCCGTCTCCCGATGTTTCCGGCATGCCGGCGGGAGCAACAATCATTTCAATAACTATAACCTCCTAATGACCGGCGTAAATATTGGATTAGATTAGAATTAGCGCAGAGAGCGTGCACGATCCCTGGCGTGGTTCCCTGCGCTGGTGGTTGGATTTGTGCTTTCGAGCAACAATTGGAGTTTAGGGATTAAATGGATGAGTTTGGGGCTTAATGTGCACACAGTGCGTTCATGGTTGGTGCCAACAGGGTAGAGGCTTCTAATTGTTTTCCTCCTGTTGGTGTAGGCTTGGGTAATGTCACGAATTAAACCTACGGTTGAGAAGATTAAAATGGTCATTTAGTTGCAGCTGACATTCGTACATTTTTTTCATTGCATGTGCTTTGTTTGACTGTATTTTTGTGTACTTTTTGTTGATTTTTATTCCATCCCTTTCACGTCGAGCGATACGTAAATATGGGCATATAGTTACGATCATAATGGCACAATAAATTGCGCAACGGCTGCGATGGAAGCAACCCAAACTTCGAAAAATAAAACACACCCAAATGATCTTACAATTAAGTGCTAAACAATGTATAAAAAATCGATTGGCATTGATATGTTACAACACACCACATGATACTTATCTTCTAGATTTAAGTAGATTGCGAGATTAAAAAACATACAAACAAACACGACACGAAAAATGGTACAGAATACATGTACAAAAGCAATAAATTTCGTATATTTTTTATCGGTTTTATATTCCTCAAACATCTGGAGTATGCGCGCGAGAGAGAGAGAGAGAGAGAGAGAGAGAGAGAACAAAAAATAAAAACAAAAGCACACCATACGAATGCGTAGCATTGGGAAAGCATATAAATATTAACAGTGTAAGATATCGTCGAAAGGAGCCAGGCGCAGACGGCAAGCAAGCAAGCGCCTCCTCCCATGATAATAAACATAGTAATGTTACATAAAATACACATTGATCGGATTCAAACGATTAAAGGCAAATGGAGCAGTGATCCAGATCCACTCAACAGACGATCAACTTCAAAACACGATTTTTAAAACGCACCGGTACACCTGTAGAATGAATTCGAATTAAATTCACCATTTATTCACAGTCACACGGCAAATACGCATATGCTCTAGCGATACAGAGAACTAGTGGAAACATGTTCGGGAGGTGTTTTTATTTTTTTACTTGCAAACATATAACATTATTAACATTTAGCATATTCCCATCGGTAGACAAAAAACAAAATCAAACGTACGTGTTTGTAGAAACCTAAATTATAGCAAACATAAAGCGATCTACATTGCAGTAGTTGTAGGAAAATGCATTTTATTGAAAAAAATGTCTCCATTGTTCCAACCAACCCCTGATTAAAACGCTGAGCGCAGTAATAAGAGCAAAGGGGAATGCTGGCGGGCGTGATGCGATTTCGTTTACTACGTTTAGTGATAACTGTGATATAGATGTCCTGTTTGTCAATTTGAGAAATGGAAAGTAAAAACAAAACAAACAAACAAAAAAACCGCAACAAGCACACACGATTAAAGATTATGCAAAATGTTCGTTAAAAGCTCGTAATCAGCCGAACGGAAATCGAACAACCCTAACAACCGTGGTGATGAGGATGATGACGATGTTGAGGCAGCGTTGCATAGCGTTCTGTTCGAGTTTACCTACATTGTAACACACATTCAAATAGTACTAGTTGTAATCGTATGATGTAGTGATAGTGCAACCGGTAGCAAATGGTTGATTGTCTGATGTCGAAGCATCAAGCGCACATCTAGCCATGTTAATGGGGCGGGTAAAGGGGTACATCTGCACACCGAACACGTTTTATATGCATACTTCTATTTAAGCATTTCAGCAACATAAAAACAGAGGCTATAACCTATTACACACAACCAAAGGTATATAAATTGTTGTTTAACTCACCCTTTTAAAGATAAGGCCCATTAAGATGTGTCGTGTAGAGGGAAAATAGAAAAAAAGAACATGTAGAGAAGCATTTGTTGTTTGTGTTATCATTCTGTTGACATTTTATTATGCTAAAATCGATCGCGTTTTGAGTGTATTTTAATGCAAGAAAAACTCATTAGGTGCAATTTAGAGATTAACATCATTTGAGTCTTGTTGAATTTCTATTGTAAATGTTTTCGATTTATACGCCATAGTAAAGGTAAGGGGCGATCAAGCTAGCACACAACATCAAAAGCCTGTAACACCAATCAAAGTAGTAGACAGCATTTGGCAAATGTATACAGAAACTGAGACAGAATCGTGACATTACAAGCTATTATACAATTCATCACAAATTATCTAAAAGCTCGGCTTAGAAGCACACTGAGCAACGTACTCACCAACAAACGAAACCAAATCAAACCAACCCGTTACCACACACTAGTACACCGTTTTGCCGCTGGGGCACAGAGCAAGCGACGAAAGGAAAGGTAAAAAAAACAAAACATTCACTTACTTATATTACTTCACTTCAGCTCATGTAAAGAAGAAGGAGGAAAAAAGCCCCGAAACAGCACAACAACAGTCACGCGCGTAAAACATAATGTCACGAGCGACTTGTGTCCCGGCGTGTTACATACATGTTGTTGAACCGAAAATAGAAACCATGTTCTGAGGAAAATTATGTTCCAGCCAGTCCAGCAGGCAGTTAGTGAATGAGGCGAGGAAAGGGGCATGCGCAGGAAGAAAGGACAGCAGCAAAACCAAACAAGATGTATAATGTCTTATTTCGTGGACCAATGTTTCGTACCATCCGTGGACGTACTACTACACACTTGTCGCAACTTGTACGCAACAGCAAACATACGCATACGCTTACTTACTCGCACGTGCACCTTTTCCGATGAGTTTGGAAGGAATGGAGCCAAAAATCTTAGTAGTGCTTGGAAAAATGAGCTTTACGTTATTTATTCCGTTTATCGTATTGGATGACAAACACATTCAGGCAAATAACACATTGTAATCCCTTTTCCTAAGACTGATTATTGTACATTTCATTCACATCACAAAATGACTCATTTCGTGGTCCAGTGTTCATCGAGTATTATCTAACCATTTTATTTTGAAGACAATCTAAAAGACAATTTCAGCAAAACACGAACAAACATAAAACTTTCATCACTATTCCACAGTTTACTGCTGACTACAAATAAGAAAAAAGTAAGGCAAAGAAGAAGAACAAGAATAATGATACAAAATATAGCAGTTTACTTATAGAAAGCAAAACCAGAACGAAAAACAACAATACAAATCAAATACAAAGCAAAGTAAAGCACCATCTTTCAAAGTACTGTAAAGCCCATACGATATATATATAAAAAAGACACGTTCAAACATGGAGCAAACACGAACAAAATGCACCATTTCCATGTTCCGAGCAAGGCAGCAAAAGCGCAACTGTATAATCAAATCAATTACGTGCAACAAAAAACAAACAAACAAACGAACCGAGACCCAATAAAATGAAAGTACATTTAAAAAACGAAACCATTCCCGGTCAAGAGTGTTGTTTGTTGGCATGGACCCGTGAGTTGAGAAATAGTTTTACCTGGCGCTAATCTTGTACTCACTCCCGCTGGTTGTTGTTCATCTGGGCCGATTGTCTTTCACTCCGAGCGTATTCAATTATCCCACCTGGAGTGCATTCGAGTGGACGCTAATTGGTGATAATGGGCGAAGGCAGTGGATTTAACTAGTTCCCTGCTTGGAAACGACTTTGGTCGTGCGAAGGAACGTCAACAACGGCTGTTAGTACTGTCCACCTGTGCAGCTGCATATCGTGTAATGAAACGTTCACAGTTATCCGAAAGCTTCACTAGAAGGAAGTATGCAAAGAACGGGCTAATAGTTTGGCAAGTTTTAATTAATCAACTCTTACATCTTCATTACAAGCCATCGATCAAGCGTTGCGCCTAAAGGTATGTAATTTCGTTTTTTTATTGTAATGTACACAAGCGTTGCCTTCAAATGACATACAGGACTGACTAAGCTTTGGCAGCAGTAGACCATATAGCTATAGTTTGGTAGAATTAATTATTAAACTCCGTACATTTCCATTACAAATCATTGCTCGAAACGTTACGCCTAAAGGTATGCAATCTGCTATTCTTTCAACGATGCTGCAAACAAGTGTTCACTTTAATGGACACAAATCACTGTCTTATCGCTGGAGATAATGCCCCAAATGACCTGAGCTGACTTCTTAAAGCGTGCCACATTTTCGCTTCCATAAATTTGCGTAATCTAATTTACCACAAATTCTGCGAAAAAAGACTCCGCTTCAAACGCGAAACAACGCGATAACCATACTCATAAATTTATCTCGCGCACAAAATAAAACACGCCGCCAGCCAGCAGCAACAACTTCAAAGGTAAGTCCATTCAATTCATTTCATCAACAACGCTTTTGCCGTGCTGCATCAACACGTCCAGCGCACGGTCCGCCGCACCGCCTCGGCTTATCAGTGGCCCCGATCGCGTCCGCCTTTATCGTTTCACCTTCATTAAACTTTTCACTTCTGGCGAACATCTTCATTCAAATATTATGCTCATAAAACTTTTGCCCCGGCAACCGTCTGCGTGACCTTGCCTTGTTGCCCCCGTCGTTGGCTCGTTCCCAGGGACGGGCGAGGTTGCACGTTGCCCAAGTGGCCCTACGGGTGTTTTGGCTGTTGTGCGAAAGCATTTGCAACACTACCAGGGCAGGACCAAACCACCGGGACCGGCTGAATGATGTGTTGTTTTTTGGCAAAATTTAATTTACCATCATAATTAAATTTTCCATCCATTGACTTCATTTGAGGGGGGACTAGTGGGTTCCTCTCCTTTTTTTGGGTCTAGTGTTTGTTTCTCGTTTTTTGGTCAAAGATTATTTGTGTGAGGCTTCACCTTGAAGCATGATCATCTGGTACGCTGCCAAATACAGCATTTCGGTTGTTGATGTAACTTGCACAAAAGGTAGAACATAACACTGCTTTGACTTCCAGCAGCCAACTCCGGCGCGTTCAAGTTCAAGGGAAAACTTTCCCGGTTGCTCTCCGGTGGAGTGGATAAGCGTACTACTACTACTACTACTAGATTACTGCTAAATAACCACAAACATGGCTTACCGTGTACAGCAAAGCTAGCCACCAGCACGAAAACTTCGTCAGTCCAGCCAAGGCCAACCTGGCGTCCAGCGAAATTCCCTTGCCGAACATTGGAGAGACCGATTAAGATTAAGCAGTAAAAAATAATTGCTCTCCCGTGGTCGCAGCACGTCCGTGTCTTTCCCATCCGACGGAGAAGAGCGCCTAACGAGACCTTGAAGCACTTGAAGTACTTGTTGCTGGTTTCGCTCCAACTGGTACGCCCCATTCCCCTTCCCAACGGTCTAACGAGTCTAGCCACCGGAGCATGGCTTTTAATATTACCATCACGCTCATTTATCATACAGCTCCTTCGGGATGGTATGGAACCTTCACTAGAGCATCCGATAGAGGTAGAACAAATAGAAGGTTGAAAGAAAGAGAGCACACACAAATAAAAATACTCACACACACACAAAGCACATGGTATGCTTTACCTGCTGCTCGCAGACGTACGTAGAGCGAATAAAATGGCAAGATTACAACTGAGATTCTTATTTGTGGTACTTTACGGTTTTGTGAGTGGTGCCTTTTACGCTGTGGGAGATTATATTTTACTCACGGTAAAGCTGTGCGAGTGCGTATGCGAATCCCATATGTAAATGTGTATGAATTTCTTGCTGATTACTGTTAAAGCGATTATGCTTGAATGAACTGGGCTGTTCTTTATGCGTGCACACGAGGGCTGCAAACAAAACAGTCTCTGTTCCGATTCAGAGCGCCAAGAGTGCCTAGCAGCTCAACAAGCTTTTTGTCATGATGATGAGATAAAAGATCTTTTCATTCGCTGTTAAATGCATTCCAATTCAACTGCTACATTGCTGCAGGTTGTATGGATGAATGGAGCTGCTAGGACGCATACAGTCTATTGGATTGGGTATGAGCAAATTGAGAAGTCTGAAGACCTTATTAGAAGCATTTATTTAAAGGTAAGTTAATTAACTTGTATTTTTGTGTGTGTAAAAATGTATGAAAAATGTAAATGCCATTATCTAAATTGATCTCTCGAGACACATGATGCTGATTGCATACATTGAGGCGTTTACAGGATTGACTAATGAAATAGAATTAAATAAAAAAAAATTATAAGAAATACAATAGTTGGTTCTTTTTTGTACCTTCAGGCGGTTTTATCATTTTACACCTACAGCTCGATCTGTTTTTGTCATCTGCGCGTTATTTTCATCTCACATTTTATCGCCATATCGACCACTCGCACAAAACCGAGACAACACGAAATCGAAATCTATTATCGCTTTACGATTATGCGTGTAGAGATCGACTCGACCGGCAACAGCGATGATCGGAAGCTTTTCACTCTTGCCATCCGGGGTCTACCGGGGCAGCAGCGGCCGACCCAAGACAAAACCCATTCCGACAAACCGATTCAATTTAACGACTGCACCATCAAGACCCTGGATGTCTCTTCACAGCTGTTCCATCTTGACAGCGTTGCGACAGTTGTCATCGGTTTATTCATGTAGTGGTGGTTGTAAAGCCAACCTACCCATTTACCTCCTCCGGATGCGTTTCTGTGTGCCTACCGCCGCTCTCTGCATTCGATCCCGTACCGTGTCGGGGGTCAAAAAGCGAACCGATAAACCATACACAGCATCCCATCACGCTGATCAGTTACCGCCGCTCGGTAGAGACCAAACTGCAGCGAAGCAAATAAACGAACGATATCCGTCTGAAAGCAACGGTACGTCTTCATTGCGTCCTGTGCGTCTGTTGGCTGCTACATAGCACAACCAAACCGATCCGATCCGACCCGGCAGGTTCGTTAAGAATTCTCAAGGAATGCCTCCACCCCCTCCCTCGAAGCATGCCAATAAAAACCCATCGACCTTCTTTGATCACGTTTTATTGCGTCGAAAAGTGGCCGCCAGCTACGCGTCGGGCCCGGTACGCAATCCCGAACACCCTCCGGACGCTTCCGGTCCCGGAGTCGCTGGTTTATCCCTTGACGCTTCTCTGTTTGCTATTCTCTCCTAAGGTTGGCAGTTTTCAGTCCCTATGTGGCTTGCGACTGCTACGGACGGTTGGTAGGTGAAAACTTTATACCAATCGATTACGATACACCATTTAAGGGTAAAGTGTGTGTGTGAGAGAAAGAGAGAGAGAGAGAGAGAGAGAGAGAGAGAGAGAGAGAGAGAGAGAGAGAGTGAAATCGATTTTACGAAAGAGCTATACCGTAGTATTTACGGTCGTTCTTGCTGGGGTAAGAAAGTCCGAACTTATGCTGTCCGGTGGGAAAAGCTTTTGCAGAACTTTGGGTCCAGTATCAAACAAACCGTACCTTATCTTACCATCGATGCTTAGGTTACGTTCGAGGGAAGAAATAAAGTCAAATGTTCGATAATTTAGAATGAAAATGTATTATTGCTCACTTTACTGCGCATTGAGGTGATTTTAACTCCATTGAATTAATTTGACAATTTGAAATTTTGATCACCATTATCGTAAAGAAAATTGCACTGAATTGGTAAGATTGAAATTGGCTATGGGACATTTTCAATACAGCTAATCTTGTTGGTCTTGATGGATGCTAACATCACCAAGCTAACAAACAGTGTCAGGAATTTTGATACTGTAATTAACAACAACATTTAACTACTTTGTGCAATCATGCCATTCGTCATTACACCACACCAGCGCAGCAACGGCATTAAATCAGACGCCAAGCATTCACTCAAATTAATCTCCTTTTGTCACCGCACAAGCGTCACCATAATCTCATTTACGTCTTCATCAACAGCAGCGCGTGAAATTTAGCCGCAAATGTTGCTGCACGTTAATGAGCTGTAGCTTCCTGCTGCTCATCGCCAACGCTCCCTTTTTCCGTAGCGATAGCTTTAACTGCAGTCGTTCCTGTCAATATCAAGTGCCTAGCTCAACCCCCTGCTCAGTAAACAGAACTGCCGTGTGATACAGTATCACTGGAAACTAAAACCATTCAAAGGTAAGCCATGAATTACATCATTCGCTTCCAGGTAGTCGGCCGCATTGCTATCTTTAAATCCCTTTTCATTACCCAATACATCAGACAAGTTTAAACTATGCTGGGAAGTCACTGCCGGTCCCTCCCTTCTTCCTTTCTCGCGCGTGCCGCTCAGATGCCGTCCGTGGATAAAGACAACACCTCGCATGCGGAAGCAAAAGGCTGCTCACCCGTACCGGAAATGAGCCAAAAATTACCACCAATAGTGAGACCACACCTTCCCATCGTGCCGAAAACTTTGGTCGCTTCCCCTTCCCTGGGATTACTTTGCGTCTTACGGTGAACGGGCCTGCCAGGTGATGACGGTGCCACACCATCCCCGGGGTGACACAGGGGGGGTTTTCTTGCGTCTTTCCCACGTCTTTGTTGGGGCCTCGTGCAACACGGGACGGAGCAGTGCAGAAGTGTAGCATCATTAAATATAAACCTAAAAGACGGAGGAATAATTACGATATGATTACAATTTACATAAATTATGAGCGAACGTTTGCGAGCGAACTGTTGTTGGTGGTGGTGTGGTGGTGGAGATGGTTGTTCGCGGTGGCAGCTTCATTGCGCCCTGGCTGGTAGCAGTACTTCCCGCTGGCACAAGTGTTTCAGCGGTGGGTGGTAAAGCGTTGCTAGTGTTGCTTTACGGCAAGCAAATAGTGATGCTCGCCTTTCCTGAGGTGTGGTTTGAGTTAAGGTTATGGGAAAAGGCTGTGGTGTGGTTTTGCTACGATGAAGTGTGGTCGTGCTTGTCATTATTTCGTTTGCGTTAAAGTAAGCTTGTGGCTAGACGAAACAAATTATTGAGTCGAATGTTTCAAATTATACATTGGCAATACATTTTATTCGATTTCATGGTATTTTTTTTTCTAAATAATATAATAATTATGGAATTTTATCAACAAAAAATATAACAAAATCACTTTTGTTATCACAATTGCATACATTTAGGCGTATAAATGCTTCCGCTGTCTGCGCAGCGAAACCGAAGTTATAAAAAATCTTTAAAATTCCCAAATTTGCCTACAGACCTGTAGATAAAACAGACGCTTCACGCGTATGTATCTGCTTTACTAAATTCTAAGTAACTCTCTAAATTGCCTAAATTGTGCTACCATGCTTTATTTGGCTACATTCTTGTTTGCGTAAGCTACCAAGCGTTTTTGCACGTTTTTCTAGGCCTATACACACCTTAAACATCTTTACCAGTTCAAAAGCAAACGATTTCATAAGCATGGGATTCGTTTAGCCCTCTTCTTTCTGCAGTGTACCAGCACCACAAACATTACATTTTACGCTGGCAAGCAATTTACACCAGAAAAAGAGACACAAGCTAAGGAAACATGCGTACGGCCCCGGTGATGATTTCGGGCGCACCGAACCGCAATTTATTTACCGTACGTTTGCCTCCACATAACGCAAACATCTAAACACACTTGAGCTCAGGAAACAGGAAATCTACCGAATCAAAGCCTCGTACGCTCTCCATCATGGGCTGAGCGGTTGCACTTGAACTGCTCTTCAAAAAGTCCAAATGTTAATATAACTGTGTGTGTACTTCGTTCCTTTCCCTTCTAGGTCCCGCAAAACACCACATTCGCTGGAACATGTGAAATCACAAAACTTTCCCACCCCTCGAAACGAGCATTATGCGGAAGTGAGTGTGGGCATGTGTGTATGTTAAAAATGTCATGCTCCATATCGTGGCCTCTTTCCCGTTTTCACAAACACAGTCGGAAAAGTCACCGAAAGTGTGAGTTGTCAAACATTGTCGTGAGACGAGGAAAGTTTTTGGCCTCGAAAATAGGATGACAATTTCGGCTGATCGTAAAGGTGGTACTTGGAATGGAATTGAGCCATTTGGAAATTTCGGAGGATAGAAAAGATACCGAGAAGAATGAGTGAGAGAGAGATAGTGCAACATCAATTTCAAAGGATCATTTCCAGTGCCGAATTTGCTCTGCTTTCCAATCCCTAGGAAGAAGTAGGTGACAGGAAATAAGCAAATCAGGCAGCAGCAAGTGAGCACAAAAGTTTGTCCACCCTGTGTACAGGGTTCGTGGGGGGAAGAGTGTCTCCCTTGTAGACCGCGCTTAAAGGGCCCGAGGGTTTGTCCCGAGCTTTACCTGGAAATGGAATCCCAACGTTCATCGCCCAAACCACGCGAACGAAGCGCATGGACAGCAAATGGAACAATGAGTAGCACACGTAAAAGGGCACCGGAAACAACCGACCGGAAGAAGGGGAGACGAATCGGGCCGAATGTTTGCTTTCTATCACACCTTTCGCTTTGGGATAGGGGTCGGGAATGAAAACAACCACACACACAAAATGGTACCCGGCCCGGTGATTAGGGACGAGATGTTGGACGTAGACCCGATAAACGAGCGTGTGAAAGGAACAGCTTCTTTGCAAACGCTTTCCCTCCCTACAAACGCCACGAATGCCATTTTGCGTGGTGCTGTTATGAGTTGCAACAGCAGCAGCAGCAGCAGCAGCAGAAGAATCTTTCTATTTTTATCCCTCCGTGCCGGTACCGTTTGCTTTGGGCTTTTGACTTTAGCATCAGTTTGTCTTTCTTTGTTCTTCCTCGTTTGCTCGTATGCAAGGACGCCCGGTTCGCTCTTTCTCTCTTTGCTTTATTAAGTTCATTTCCGGATGCTCGTTATTTTTCTGCTTATTTTTCGGTTTCTCGTACTCGCCCGTTCGTGGAACATCTTCGCTTGTAGCTATCATTGGCATCATCTGCAGCAGCAGCATCATCATTGAGAATCATCATCATCTGGCAATGAGTTGGTAGTGGGCACACTCATCAGACATGGTGTTTTATTTGGCACTTTATATGTAGATGCTCCATAGCAGCAACAGCTGACAAACGTAGAGAGAGAGAGAGAGCCCGAGAAAAAGAGAACGTTTTCTTTGGTTTGCAATCCCTCGTTCGTATTCGTAGGAGAGAGAAAATTCCCTCAGCAACGGCTGCTGGCTAAACATTTCTAAACTGCTCCTCTCGTGCGAAGGAGAAACTCGATGAAACTGTTTTAGAAAAAGCTCTACCATTCGTTGGTCCAACTGGCACTCACTAGCACTCAGTCTTTTTCATTCAGGAGTGGTGGCTTACTCCGTTATTTCAATTGAAATTAATCAACCTTTTCAAGTATTTTTCGATAAATTTCGATTGTTACCGATATAAACCTTTGAGGCTAGATTTGTGAAGATTTTGTGCTGTGGATTGCATACTTTTAGGCTGTGTGATACCATGAGTGTTTGGTTTATTATAGACGAGCTTTCATAAAACGAAACATGAAACATAACTTCAACCATATGAAATGAAATACATTATTCTATGTATACATTAATGTTCAAAAATAGTTTTTTCGCTTAATTTGCACCTTACTCGTACCTTTTTGCTCATAACTATGTAGTAGGTTCGGAAGATAGTTACGGTCGCCATGTAATGTGATGAGCATACAACTGTACCTCAAGTACCGTCGCGGTAGGTCAGTTTTTACTGACAAGAGCCGAGGTAGAATAACACTTTGTTCGAAGCGGACACTTTTCGACACTTGATCGTCCAGGCGATCATAGAAACCTTTAGGAGGTTTCCCTTACTGGAAACGTTGGAGTTTAGAGGCCTTACCTTGGGTAGGGGGACATAACTAAACTCTTTAAATGAGAAGTCGATAGATATTGGATGGGCATACTCCTATCCTGACAGTCCGAACGAATCTGACTTGCCACGGTCGGAATTGGTTTTATTTATACTCAATAAGTTTCGTACATTTGGTTTTGGAATGTGTTTTTGTCCTAATATATTGATAACATTAAGATTATTGATATGAGGTGCAATTTATACATTATTTTGGAGTGAGGTGTCTGTCAATTTTGTGCTTATGCTGCGTTTTTAGTGTTTTTACAAAGGTTCTGGAAAGTTTCAACTGTTCTAGCCAAATAACGAATGCGTTCGTTGATCATTGCCTACACTGCGCTTTTAGCAATAAGTTGCTATGCGTTGTCTGTTTGTCCACTTTGCTGCAGAAACGCTTGAATTGCTTATGTTGCGCGTTTCGGTTGTTTTCGATAAATGTGTCTCAGTGGTTTGTTCTATGGACGGTATGGTCTGGGTATGTTGCTATGGTGTGGATTGATTTGCTGATGTATTTTAATGAATATGTTGCAATAGAGTGATTTGGCTTTCCGAAGTGTGTTACAATGAGTCTATAGTTGATAGTGTGGTTTACAATAAGTTTTGTATAGCAGATATGCTACAACTATACGCCTAACAGTATGCAATCTATTTTTAGTTTTACAAACATATTTTAGAATCAATGAAGCCAATGAGCTGGTCAAAAAAGCATGTTGCATACTTTCTGGCGCAATATAGTTTCTAAACCGATGATACAGGGTTTCACGATTTATTGGTTAGTACACATAATTTTTGGGCTCGTCTCACGATTTATTAATCATTTCCCATTGATTTTTGGTTCCTTTACACGATTTATTGGTATCGTTCCATATCGAACCAAAAAATTGTAGGAATACACCAAAAAAGATAGGCAACCAAAAATTTCCAGGACACAACCAAAAACCCTTGGCAAACCCAACAAAAGTAGGTTGCATACTGTCAGGCGCAAGTGTGCCCTCTCGTAAATTAAAGCATTTAAAGGGAATTTGAACAAAATAACATTATTTTTGTCGTAAAACTGAACTGTACTCATAATAATACGAATTCGATCAACATTTGCAACGTTATTCTTTTTTAATTTTCTAAAAAAAATCAAACATCATAAATGTCGTCTACTGCTCATTAAAACAAACTAACATTTTCCCATCATTTTCCATCCCACGGTTGCTTATTACAGGTAAATTGCAAACCAGTGTTCACCTGCGTGTGTGTAATGAACTCCGTTAAAACGAACATTGACTTCAATTGCTAGACTTTCTCCGGGAGCACACCCTTTCCAAATGGCGGGAGGAAAAAACCCCTACCAACCCCACCTCGCTCCAAGAAACAATGAACCCAATGTGATGGATCGCATGTCGGTACGAAGAAGCCATCGCGAACCGTGCCTACACCGTGCCTAATTTATGCACATTTTCCAAACGCCAAAAGCGTGATTATAATAGAGCGTGCTGCCCGAAACTTTCCATCGTGCGTGATGGAAGTTTCGCGTTTCATCGCAGTAAAGGTGTTTTATTTTTTTGTTTTCTATTAATTCCCCTTCTGTGCCTCAGTGCTAAATCAACTTTTGCACAGCTGAGATGGTGTAAGATATGAACGGAGAGTCTCGCCAGTACGATAGCTTTCTAGCAGGAACCGGTAAGGGTTGGTCAAACATTGTGCCCTGTGCTCGAAGTGATTTACGAGACGCATTAAAATGTGCGATTGTATCTTGCCATTTCGACAGGCCCAGGTGTTGCACAACTAACCAGCCTTAACAATCGATAACAACTTTTGCTTTTAAAGCTTACCCGGCCACATCTCGTTCACAAACGCAACCACTGTTTGGTATCGGTAAAAAGTTTTCCAAAAAACAATACCATTTCCAGTGGGCGCTTTCTATCCCTTTTCCCGCTTTGTTTGCCTTCGGATGAGCCACGTGCTGTGTGGATGGTTTCCACCGCTGCACCACACCCACAATCGCTCCAGATAGTGGCAAATCGATGGTTTGGGGTGAAATTAATTAAAACTTATGATAACGCTTTTTCACCTCCGCAAACGTTTCCGAAAAATGCTCGCTTGGGACGGTGGTGCGGTCACAGGGAATCGTACCACCGTGAGCGATAATTTCCCTCCTCGTCTCGGAACAACAAACCGCCTAACCGAACGCATTAGCGATCCCATGCGCTCATACATCTTTGATGGAAGTAATCAAACCATTCAAACAATAAGCCTTCACATTTCTTTCCCATGGCTTTCGTTTCTACACGAAGGCATGATTGGCAGCAGGGGCGTGAAGGTAAGGCGACGACCGCTGTTAGTCTTACCAATAGAGTGCCCTTTAAGCCCATTCGAAGAACGCAAATAACAACACTCGTTTCCCACTCTCCGTTCCAAGAGCAGGGCCCCTTTATTAACACGACACGAGCCTGGCTTTTGTGTTTGATCGTTCTAGTGCGTTTCCATGCTACCTTTTTGCTACATAGCGTACTGATTTATTCACGCAAATAAACATGGTAACTAGCTATGGTGGGTAGTCGTATCATGCGAACAGTACTGGATGGTGGAAGCAAACGGAAGCGTGGTACAATTAGAACGCATTAAAGCGCTTTTATCAGGGAAATTAAATGCAATATTTCTCTACAAATGGATTGCACTTAATCAAATTGTTCTGGTGAGCTAATTAATAAATGATTCAAAAGGCTTTGAAAAGAAGGAGAAACCGATTTGAGAAGGCAAAATGCAACGTAATTTTAAAAAATAGAACAAACGTGATATGAAACATTCAATACCGGTGGTTGCCGAAAACGCCTAAAAGTATGCAAATAAAATGAAAGACTCTAGATTCGTTGCTACGAAGCGTTTTTCATACAATTTAACGGACTCATTCTTTTCGTTTCTTTATTTGTAGTCCTTTACGACCTCGATTTTAAATTTATTTTATTTTTTAACCTTCCTAGACCTTCCAAAACCCTTCTTAAAGCATTCGATTCGCTATCAATTATTCGTGTAATCGATCAATTTGCTTTGCCTCTAGCAGAATCGCTTATTTGTTTGTTTAATTTTAAAGCGCACCCAAAAATCTCCTATCTTATTCAATTATACCTTCCGGTTCCTTCTCAGGTAAAACACTTGAACACTTGGTGGAGCAAAAAAAACTGGGACACACGTACCTTCTTTCTTTGCAATTTTCCACTTTTACCTTCTCCAGTCCCTGAGCGAGCAAATGAAATTAGCTATCTTTTCTTCAGCAGGCCCGCAGCCTTCTGCCGATTCAACCTTACATGGTGATCCCCCCTTTTATTTTTTCTTGAACCCATCCCCTATATCTCCCTTGAGAACCGTTGTTTGTCGGTTCGTTTGTAGCAGTAACATCGTTAAAATCCCTCCCAAACGTAATTTATTAGCGAACCCAAAAGGCGCGGGGCCTAACGCAGGCAAAGACCGAACCCCACCGATGCTGTGGTTTGCAGCACCGGTCTGCATCTGACTGTGCGTCCTTCCCCGTGGCTTTAAATCCCGCAGCGTACCAACAAATTCCGCGCGTCCACATCCCGAGGGCTGGCATCGCTTTTTTGCGCTTGATTTTCTCATCATTATCATTGGAATGCAAGAAAATGCGGCATAGTTGAGAAGCGCCGACCAACAGGCCACTGGCATCCATCTCAAGGGGAGGGGGAGGGGAAACGAGCATTCATTTGCGAAGGATTTTAAAACGCTTGATCCGTTTGTACTCTCGCGGCGGAGGGTGGACTTTGATGTGGGGAGAACGGTTTGCTTTTGAATGTTGGGAAACACCAAAAATCCTCACCGAGGGCAACGGTTCGACGATAATTGTGCTTCCTCGCATTGGAAACGAACACAAACGCTCCTGCTTGGTCCACGGTATAGAATTTTGTTTTCCTCTTGCGGGAGATTTCCATAGCGATGAGCAATTTCTTTGCGAAAATCAAGGAATGTCTGGAGAGATGGGAAATGCATTTGAGGAAGAAAAAATGGGGTCATTCTTCTTTGTTGGATTACCATCTGATAGATGTTTTCAAGGAAGCATGCAAGCGAATTTAAATAGCGAAATGGGGGAAAAAGGTCAAAGGGCACCATTTAATAGCGCCTACAAGTATGCAATGGTGAGGATAATCGTTCCTAATAGCGGTTATTTAAATATATTATTTTATTACATCGAATTAAACAGTAGAAAAGCGTAGCTATAGTAGACTCAAACAGTAGACATTTTATTTAAAAAAAACTATAAAGAACACGACGAAAGCAACCATTCCAACATACATGTGACATATACAATGCAACTCACTCACAACATTCGCTCCATTTCACGTATCATATACTGCTCAAAAGCTAATAAAATTACAACTTCACCTCCTTCCTCTCCGTCCTCTCCTACAAAGCGAATGCACAACGAAAGAACAAATTACTTCCATCACGCGTATCGAAAAAGGGGTTTAATTCACAAAACGATACCCCACGCTACCAACCGTTCGCCTCTGCTCCTACGCCAATCCATTTGTTACGGCTTTTCGATTTCATTTCCGATTCGTACCGTGCACCTTTCTTCATTTATTTCCTCGGGCTTTTTTTCCTGTGTATGTGCCCCTCAATTTGGGGGCGAGGATCGATAACGTCGAAATAAATGATTGGAGCTGGAAAAAGAAAATCCCCTCTTTCCACACCAAAAACCTAATTGGGTGTTGTTCCGGCCAATTGGCTCGGGCGCGGAATCTCGAGATGTGTTGGTAAGTCGCTTTCGCCGCGCCACGGTAAAGCTTTCCATTATCTGTGGCGTGTGGGCGAGTTGTGTGGGATGGAAAATCCTGATCGAAGCGGTGGCACACTTTTTGTAAGTTGTGATGTTGGGCCATGTTCTCGTTGTGATTGGCTTTTTTCTTTTCACTTTCTCTCTATTTGCGCTCGTGTTACAATTGGTTCGGTTTGACCAGAATGGCAAACCGTTGCTTGATTGCCATTCGGTGCATGTACGGGAAGATTTGCCACTGTGCAAGTGCATCGATCCTGCAGGGATTTCGTTTCCCATAACGGATCCCACGTGCAAGTGCAATCTATTTACGAACCGTTGGCAAAACTAATTCACTCAGACTTTAGCCGTCCCGCAGAGATTCAAGTTTCTTTCCTCTTTCCTCGAATCGCTTTTTTCGACAGCAACAACAGGTTGAAGACATTTTCCTTTTCGGATAAAAATCTCTTTCCCATTGCAGCGAAACCCCTTCCACAGTTATCGCGTCATTTCTTTCCATCGTGCCGTGTTTTATCGTGCGCCTTTCTTCTGCCCCGGAGTTTTAATGTGATTAAACAAGAGGGCACCCTTCCGGTGGGTGCGCATTTCTTTCTGGGAGACACCACCACACAGAAGCAGGTCGACGAGCGGAACATTGGTTGAAGATTAAGATGGAGCGCCCTAAAGTAGGTGGGAAGAAAGTGTGGAAAACGAAATGTTTCTCAATTTTCTGTCCTCTCGTTCGCATGCGATAAGTTGAATGAACTTAATTTGTCTCATCCGCAATTATGGTTTTAGCTCACCGCCTGCTTGCACTTCGATCAGTGAAGAGTGCCGAAACGAAACGTTATCGTGCATTGGTTCGATGCTTACGTACGACGAAACATCGCAGAGCAATAAGCACCAGGAGCACGGTGAGGATTTAATTAGCACCTTCGTCCGTTAGTATCCTTCTTGGTGCTCTGTTGGGCGATGCGAACGGCAGATAGTGACAGAAAGTAGAGCGTAATTGCTGCCGATCGTATTGTAGTAAATATTTGCAGCATTTGTGTTCGAACTGGCATTTAAAAGGAATGTGTATTACCAACTCGTAGTTCAAATTATGGCGTCATTATAAATTTCGCTTCCTTGCGCGCCTAAATGTATGCAATTAAACTTAAACAATTTTCAAATACTTGCTGGTACATTTTAGAAACCCGTTTTTCATATGGTTTATTTTTATTTCATGCATAAAATGTAAATATAAAATTCAGTAGTGAATCAATATGACTTGGCTGCATCATCTGATCAAAAAACGTAAAACAAAAGTTCACATTGCATACTTCTAGGCGTTCTGGTTAGCGATGAGTTGAAATGAAGTATATTTATTTATATAGCATACTTTTAGGCGGTAAATAAAACGGATAGCACATTCAAAGAAATACATAAGTAATCTAAAGAATAAGACATAAACTTAACCTTTTTGAAGCAAAAAAAATCGTTACTAACCGTTCTACTTACCATCAGTGTATCTTTGCTGCCCCTCATAGAGCGAACAAATCACAGCATTACACCCCCCGAAAGCGTTGGCTCCATTTCATCGCACACAACCTTGGCCAGTATCGACGGGAACGTTGCTTTTATGAAGCCCTTTGGAAAGTTTTACGATCCAACCCTACTGTTACCACAGTCAGGGTGGGGTTCATTTTCCTGCAAATCAAACCATAACGATACCCCGACGAGCTTTGGCGTGCCAATCCCCTGCACTAAAGCTAATCGGAGCACAACCACCAACCAAGTACTACCCTTTTATTCCTGTTTTTTTACAACACTAAGCTAAAGTCTAAAAATGAAGTTAAACATGGAAGCGGTTCCTTTCCATGATGTAAAACTATAAACTTACCCTTCGCATAAAACCGTCCTGCCAGTGCCCTTGGTCGGTAGATGGATGGATGGTTTTGGCCCCCGCCAAAAAAAGGCTTCCAACTGTGACTTTCGACGTGTGCGTGCGTGTGTGTCGTGATAATGGTGAAAGTTTTATTTCATGCTGCATGCAAGCGCACCAACACACACCCTCTTACCCAAAGCTCTGCTGGCCATGATCAGCCGCAGCATGCTCGATCCCGTCTGCACACTGGACAAGTGAACTCCAACTGGCAAAGTGGTGAGAAGTTTAAAGCACCATAAATGATCCCGGTTTTACGATCCCGAGGAAATGTCAATTACGAGCACCCGGACGAGGGGGTCCGAGCTTTAACAGGAACGCATGCAGAACCCATTCGCTGCAGAAGACTGTTCGGCATGGTGAGACTGTTCGGTGGCACAGACTTTACGACCACAGAGCAAATTATTAACACGCTCTAATTGCTTGCCCGACGGCAAATAGAGTTGGTTCTAGTTCTGGGTACAATAACGCTTGCCTGTTGCTTTCATAAAGTTGATTTTATTCTTTTATTTTCTATTTTCATCGTGCAAAAAACGTGTTTGCAAAGCACTGCTTGAGATTTGGAAAGAACACAGAAGTAATACAGTAAACAGCAATAAAACGAAAATAATAATAAAACAAAAGTTCAACTATACATAACAATAAATTGCACCGTTACTGTTAACATGTTTGTGGCTTGGCTTCCCACACAAACACTACTCAGCAATCCTTCGAGTTCATTGCCACCGGACGTAAGCCACCATTCGCATCGCAATACTAAGGTAGATATGGTTTTGTCAACATTGCAGTCCTCCCAGCCACCTAATTTGTTATCAATTTGCTTCCAAAAAATCCCCACCATCTTGCCAGCGGTGCATCGCGTTTACTTCGGTGCATCATCCTCGATCAGCTTGGAGTGTACGTCCATCAGACCCTGTGTGTGTATGTATTTGGTGGGGGGAAGAAATGACATCAAAGAGAATTAGCACCGAACCACAGCAGCACATGCACCATATCGCGTCGGACCTCGTACACTTTCATCTTCTTTCGGGACCCGGTTGGGTTTGCTTCATTGGCACAAGGCAAAGTGCGCCGAAAGGTGCCATTGGAGCAACAAAGCATGAACTAGTGAGGGAACAAAACTATCTTTCAGCATCATTGGATAGAACACGACCTCTCTACGGGGCGGAGATTTAGCCAACGGGAGAGCTAGAGGGAGAACAGTCGAGAGATTCAATTGCGCAGCGTTGCCTGCTCAAGCCCGTCGGCAGATAGTTTGTAGCAATCCTAGACGCACCGAGGAACACACGTGATGGGGACATTCGGGGATAAAGAATGAAAGAACAAAAAGATAAAGATAAGAAAACAATGTGCAAATTTGCTGCAGCCGGGTTGTTTGCGGTGCATAGAAAACCCAACACACACACACGTTTGCGTCGTGTTCAAAACCATAATGTTGTCGCTCCCTTCCCTGGGGGGCAGTTCCACCTTCAACCTTGGTTAGCCACACGTGAACCGACCACAAACAGCACAAACTAATTTATGAGAGGGATGGGAGAGACAGGACCGATTTCCGAAACGATTCCGATGTTTTTGAACTGATGGTGGAGAGCAGAATGGTACCTCCAATGCAGAAAAGTACGTGTTTTTTCACCCAGGTCCAATCTTAATGCATAAATGTACTGTCCTAACGATAGGGAAGCAACAATCTCATGATGAATGTGTTCGAGTTGGTCAGTCTCACGTTCTATCACCTTCAAACCTTCAATGTTCTGTCACACATGAGTACCTACAAAACAATAGAGAAACGACGATCGAAGCATTTTGCATGCTGTTTGAAAATAATATTCGATTATATTTCACTCCTCCCAGTAGACGGACACACGTAGAAAAAATACTGTTCTTTTGCAGGGGTTTTTTGTTTTGTATATGCGGCATCATTTGTCGGTCGGCTCATTGCGCTCTTACTTAAGCTTTCGTACGTCCGCCGAGTCCTCCTCGATCAACTTGTGGTGCACATTGCTTAGGGCCTGGAAAGTGACGACGACCAAGTGCCGGCACACGTGTGAAGGGAAAATGAACCGAATTAGTGCACCGAATTGGGGGGAGGGTTGAATGTAAACCCAAAAACAAAGAGTAGCCATCACCAATGATTTGTCAAGCACTTATGGTCTAACTACCCATGTAAACCAAATCCAAATGGGAATGTAAAAGTGCTATTTCAAAAAGGTAATGTACGTTATAACAATTAAGTTATATGTTTCAAATAACTACTTGAAGAAATTGTTGAAAACAATGTTATGTTATTATTTAAAAATAGCCACAACCAGAGAAGAAGAAGAAAAACCTTAACCAAATCCTGTTTAATCCTGAATGTCCAAATGTAATAAAGCTTGCTATGTACAGCGTTTGTCTTTGGGAATGCTTTTTTTAAACCACAACCATTCTACCAACCAACCACCTTTTTGCCAACCTTTCCCATCGCCAAAAACACTCACCTTGAAATACTTGACCGTTTTCACCCGCAGCTCGAGCGTCGCGTCTTCGTCGCAGATCATGATCGTGTGCGGATGCTGCTGGAACGCGCTGACCGTCCACATATGGTTCACGCCCTCCTCGATCGCCTTGTACAGGGCGAACGCTTTGTGCGACCCGAGTATCATGATCATCACCTCGCGCGCATCCATCACCGTCGCCACGCCGACCGTCAGCGCCTGCTTCGGCACCTTGCTAATGTCGTTCCCAAAGAAGCGCGCATTCGCCTCCAGTGTATCCTGGGCCAGCGTTTTCACGCGCGTCCTCGACGCCAGCGACGATCCCGGCTCGTTAAACGCAATGTGCCCGTCCGGTCCGATGCCACCGATGAACAGCTCAATCCCACCCGCCGCCCGTATCTTCTCCTCGAACGCATCGCACTCCGCCACCAGGTCGGGCGCATTACCGTCGAGGATGTGCACGTTTTCCGGATCGATGTCGATGTGTTTGAAAAAGTTGTGCCACATAAAGTAATGATAGCTTTCCGGGTGGTCCCGCGGCAAATCCACGTACTCGTCCATGTTGAACGTTTTCACGTACTTGAACGAGATGCGCCCCTGCTGGTGGAACTTGATCAGGTGCCGGTACATGCCGAGCGGGGTCGAGCCGGTCGGCAGGCCGAGCGTAAAGTACCGATCCGGGCCGGGCTTGAAGTCGTTGATGCGCTTCATCACGTACTTGGCCGACCATTCGCCGACGTACTCGGCCGTGTCGAGGATGATTAGACGCATCTTGCAATGGGCTGAAATAGGGGAAAAGAAGAAAAAAACGGAAAAAACCACATGATTAGTTGGCAGGAAACATGGGGAACCATGCTCAAGTGTATTGATAGCGTGCGGCTAAAAGGCGAGCAGTTCGATCCAGTATCGCGTATCGGTTTCATCCCTTCTGGGATACATGCCCACAGGCACACAAACACATGCACACACACGACGTAAGTGAAATATAATGACATTAGTTCCGGCGGCGATGCCCCCAAAGCAACTGCCACACGCGTTACTGTCCCACGTGGATGCGAGGGGGCGTGGGTGGCGGAGGGCCAAATCCGGCACAAAGTTTATTAAGATTGATGACTACAGTTCGGGGCGGTTCGGTTCGCTTCACTCCCAAAGGACATTGGTTCTGGGGATGTGATTTGAATTGATATTCATGTGTACGCGCGACGGCCGCACGCAACAGCAGGCCACAAACGCCGAGACGGAGAGTGTCTCTTCGCACGGAATTCAATTAGGCGTGTGTGTGTGTGCGTACGCCATCGAACGTCAATTTAGCCACTGTTTGTGGCACCAATTTTCGGGACCTAGTTTTTGCTTTTTTTTCGGGCACACTAGGGTCACGGACACGACACGCAACAAACGGCGCTAATAAACAGTACGGCGTTGCGCGTTCTGGGAATATAGCCTGCTTTGGTGTGGATCTACTGGTTGGTAATGGAACGAAATTTGAAAGCAGCGTTACACATACACACACAGTGGGCTTTGCAAATGAAGTTATGATTTGCACTCTGCACTTGATACAGTTCCAACCGCAGCCTCAGGACACCACCAACTGACCAAATGAGCTTGCAGCTCGCGCAAACCCACCACGCTACGCAACTGTTTGGCCGTAAACCGAATTCGGGTCAATGTTATTATAGTTTTGCTCGACTGCGCACCATTTTTTTTTCAACCCCCACCTTTGTGTACGGACCGCGAAACGCACCCTTGCTGACGAACTGGTTTGTGGCTTTAAGCACCCCACAAAAGCGAAGACGAAACGACTCCACACACGCGCACACGCGGCTCAAAGGATGGACACGCTACAGCCGACTGACCGTGTGCGTGAAGATCGCGGCCCGTTTTATGGACTGTCAGGGTGAGCAGAGTCGCACAGCAATTACAAAGCAGCACCAGCACCAGCCGATACCACTTGATGCACTTGTCGTAAGGCGCGGCGAAAGGCAGCCTGCTCGGAAGCGCGAAATTAAACGCGAAGGACAAAACGAAATGCTGCTCGGAGTTGACCTACTCCCAGCGTTACGCTTCGGGCTTCTTATCAGCTTCCAAAGGGACTGTATTTGTAGGTCAAATCCGATTTGTTGTTATCAAACGGACTGATTCCGAATACTTCGACTGAAAAAGGGCTGCAATGGGTGATTCGGCCAATGGATGCTTCTTCCAGCGCATTCCAGCGGATGAATTATTCATGCTGTCGCTGCTCGGGAAGAGATAACACACAACCAGTGTGATAAAAATACATTCGTTCTAAACACACTTTGTCATGCTTCCACAAATTGCGTTAGCGTTAGCATAGCGTTGCCTTTACTGCGAATCGTACGGCAACTCCATTTCGCACGCTTCCATCCAAGGCGACTTTGATTGACCTTGAAATTAAAGACGCCACCGTTGCCCCCAAAACGAGCGGCACGCGTTTTTTCGCCACCATTTACATCCATTTGCCTTCCGTGCGGTGCAGCATGCCTGCATTCGTGTTTCTTCCGCCAATGAGCCATACCGTGCAATGTAAACAACGCAACAACAACAACAGCTGGTGGTGGTTCGGGTTACAGCGCAAAACAACCAACGATCCGGTGCAGCCGGTCAATGACCCCTCAATGATTGAAAGGGGAAGCTTCCTAATGGTTGCGAAGGAAGATTGTTTGGCATGCGGGGCGAGCGCATTTTTGCGGATTATATCAACAAAACCTACAACCTTATCAAGCGGATTAGCTTCTTCGGCGTCTGATAAGAGCTAAAATTATTGTCTAAAACTTGTGTAGAATGCGTTTTTATCGCTACTTACCGGAACGTTTACTTATCACCAACAACAAACACTGAACAACGAACCAAACTGACAGCGACTGGAAGAAGCAATCGACCGTACGAGCTTATCGGACACCAGAAAACAGGCTCACAGTGAAGGCACTTTTTTCTCTCATAAAGAGAATACCTAAGAAGATGATATTCGATAAACTCTTTCTTGAGTATATCCGGGATACATTTAGTTGCGATTTGTACTCGCCTTTTCCTTTCTTTTTGTAAATTAAAGGGTTTAAAAGGGGTGAACTCGGTTGTTTACATTGGGCGTTTTGACATGTTCCGAATGTAGCCTGCATTGGTATTGGTGAGTTCTTGTCAAATTCCCTAGCCGTCAACGTTCCAAATTTGAATCGACAGTTTAAAGAAATAAAATAAAATCAAGCAATAATAGGTTGTTTGGCGAGTATAATTAATATTAATACTATTATTTCATACAACACGCACGTTAAATCATGCATGAATTGCAAAATAAACAATTTTTTTTGTAATATCGTCCTTTATTTCTACTTCTACCGTCTCCGTTCCTTATCGGCTATGATGCGCTGTACTTATTATTTGGTAAGTTTTTTGTAATCCTTGCGACCGCGGCAAAGAAACGATCCGAACTGCCCGAGAAAGCCGCCCAGTTTGAACACCGAACCGAGCAGTATTAAAATGCCTCCGACGAGGTATATCGTTACGATGGTGTTCTCCTCCGGCATACGGCAGCGTGAAACAGTGTACTCTTTCAGTGATATGCGTGCCTGCAAATAACAAAAAAATGTACCAATTAAGTGCATAAAATGAAAAAAAAGAATCCCACCAATACTCACCAACATAAAGCTGGGATTGTTTTTGTTGCGCCAGCTGAACGACGGCAGCGTGTACTCTTCGATCTTGAGCCGATTCTGCACCATATGGCAGTAGTGGTGCGAATGGCCACTGAACGCAAGCCGTGGATTGAGCAGATCCCCAATCAGATCCGTCGACTCCTTCGACAGCACTTCCCACCGCTCCCGGTACAGGTCCACCTCGGGCGAATCGTGCTCCTGGCACTCCTTGTCCGACTCGCGGTACATCGGGAAGTGCTGCAGCACGATCGGTCGGCTGTACTCCTCCAGCTTGGCCACATCCTTGCACTGCCCGATGCCTTTCCCGCACTTGAAGATTGTCTCGATCGACTTCAGCTCCCTCTCCGCCTTTTCGCACAGATAGCACCCGTCGCCCTCCATGGCGATCGAGTTAATCGCCACAAAATGAACCCCCCGCATGCTGATCAGCGATACGCCCGTATTGTTGAACTTTTCCCCGAACCGTTGCACCAGATTGGGGCGCGTGGCGTAGTGGAAGCCTATGTCATGATTGCCCACGATGCTGTGCAGCGCAACGCCGCGCGGAGTGTGAAACAGCTTGCGGAACCGGTCGACGTAGATGTCGAACTCTTTCTGATTCACCCAATTGCCTTCGTCGAACACATCCCCGAGGATGAAGATGGCTTCCGGCTGGAAGAGCGTGATGGCCGACTGGAACGCTCGGTGCATTTGCCACTCACGGCGCAGCTTGTCGAACCAGTGACCCCGGACCGGACCGAGCAGGTGTGTGTCGGCCAGTAGCATCACGCTCACGGGCTCGAGCCCATTCACCGCGGCCGGCTTGGAGGGCCATTGACACTGAAATGGGAAGAGAATGAGGTTATTATTGTGCGCTAATCCGCCCTACTAATCTTCACACTTGAGTGAGAACGCACTTTTAACAGTACAACGTAGTAAACAACAAACTCATTAAACACAACCAACGAAACAATGCTAAGCAGCAGCCGGAAGAAGAGTGTTTTCAGCTTCATGTTGGCTATATGAAGCTGGTTGACGGTTGTGCTTCCTTGTATAATACAGTCAACATTTGGGAATCATAGTTTTTGCGGTGAAATAGCAATGAAAAACGCGAAATGCTTGGAGAACTTTGTATGAAGTGGAATTCTGCACCATCGATCGATTTGTTATGATAAACAAAACAGCAAACTGACAGCTGTGTCGGATAAAAAATGTCACTCTCGACGAAACTGTCGGAACATGTGGGATTAAAAAAAAGCGTTTAAATTATGTCGTATTTAAAGAAAATCAAAGAGTTTTAGCACGTGCACTGTTTGATATTAGTTTTTAGTACATCAAATAGGTATTAACGTTGTTATTTATCCATAAATATTTGTTTTTCATCTATCTGCTTGCTTGAAGGTAAATTCATAATGTTCGTTAGAAAGGGCTGTTTTCAAAAAGTCGTGGATTTGAAAGAAGTTATTGAATAAATAATGAAAACTCTTTATCTTGTCATGGTAGAATGTGTTTCTCTAAATTTTAATGAATTGAAACCTATTTTCCTTGTTTTTTTCTACATTGTTTTCGCTATTCCGTCGAACGTTCAAATTCAATCCAAAAGGTCTTTTGCACTACCCATTTCCTCTACATACCTTGGCATGCCAAGCGTTCGTTCAAAACCAAACTCAACGAAGCCCTTTTTTGACGTTTCCCCTTTCCCGGACCGTCGTTTGGCCGTTTGGGAGATTTATTTATTTTTTCAATATTTTTCTAGCAACCGAAGCGAACGGACGTGCGCGTCAGCGGTCCGTCGGTCCCTACACAACGCCAAACACAGTTTTGTTTTCAGTTCCGCAGCAGTTCAGCACGGGCAGCAAATGTTGAGCTGCTGAAGCAGTGTTTTGTGTGTTCCAGTGTTCCTTTCCTGACAACGACGGTGCTTGTAAGTGTTGTGAAATAAGCGCACAGCGCGCTGGTGTTAAATAGCCCAAAAGCAATCTCGTTTTGTTTTTCCCTCTCCTTACACTGCCCGGGGTGAAGCCATTTTCCAGTGAACGTTCTAATACACATGCACAAGCTGCCGATGCTGCTGCTGCTGCTTATATGCTCGAACTTATGCTTCGAAACCTTCACGCACGTGCAGAGGTGGTGTTGGAGAAATATGCTGTCGGCCGTGTGATACACATATTGTGCTCGGTTGTGGTGTTTCGGTGCGAGCTGTGTAAATATTTTCAACGCAGACAGTCGGAGACAAGCTTCAGCACGGCAACTTGTCTCAAATCGTAAAGAAAAAAAACCCTCGAGAAAAAGGACCAAAAGGGCAAAATAATCGTGAAGAAGGCCTTTAACTAGTTTTGCTTCCACTGTTGCAGTGCGCGTAGAATCAGTGTTGGGTGTTGGTTTTGCCGAAAGCAAATGCAGTGCTATTGATTTTGACCTCGCTGGTTTTTTTTTGGATTCCTTCCAACATTTTTTGCCGTGAAAATGTAAAGTTTTTGGTAGAACGAAGATGAGAATATTATTCTCAGTGGAGAAGGAAGAGCGCTGCCTCAACTAATGGGAGATTGTGGGAAAGCAAGCGTCGCACATCAGCGCATCTTGACATCCTTGAACCCTGGACGAGAAGCAATCCAAATTTCGGTCAATCCAAGGAGCACAGTGGAATTGTGGAATTTTAATCATTTCATACCTTTCTTTACAGTATCGTTCTTCTAACAGTACCAATCGGATGTGATACGATAGAGAAAAGGAAAGAGAGATAGAGAGAGTGAGTGTGTGTGCGTTCTAGTGATTCTGTGTCTGCGTGTATGTCTCTGTGCATAGAGGTGCACGAGCAAGAGGGGGAAAGAAAAGGGAGAGAGCGTGTTTTGTGTGTTAGAAAAAAAAATCCATAACAAGGTAGAATTTTCTCTAAAATCTACAGAAAATATTATAACGTGAGTGGTTGTGGTGGGTGAAAATTCACCCAAGTGGCGAAAATAGTTTCTCCCGGTAGCTGTGCATGGGTGCTGCTGCTGATTGAGCCATTCGGAAAAAGTGAGCAAGGAAAACTGCCGTAAAACACCTTAAAATAAGGGTGGGTCCACCTTATTTTCCACACCCACTGATGAGCGAGTAATCTTTTTTCCTTTCCTTCGGGGCGGCCCATGCGCCGGAAGAAAGGTGTGAAAAACCCGACCCGGCATTACAAAAAAAAGTGTCAAAAGTTGTTCCGCAAAGTGTGGTGTGGAAAGCTAACCCGTGACGGAAAACATCTCCGAAGAAATTGGAGGCAATGTGCGTGTGTGTGTCTAGGATGATTTGAATGTCGCTGGATATTTTTAGCGCGCATGGAGAAAACGGTGCTGCACCGTCGGCGGCCACACCAGTGCATGTGTTTGTGATGCACAGTTTCCGACGTTAGCGGACCACCGAAGAACGCCGAAGAACCACGAGAGAAAAAAAAAAAAACGTTGGAAGCAACAGCCAGCAGAAGAAGACGTTTGAACGGGAATTAATCAGCTGAAACACACCCATATACACAAGACAACTGTGGCAAGGAGGCGATATACCACAACACAAGGAAAAGAAAAGGTAAGAATCAAGAGGGCGCTGGTTTTTCCGCTCTCATCGTCATTTTGTTTGGATGTGTGTGTACGTTTCTAACGCGCGTTGTTATGGTTCCGGAACAGATGTTAGAAGGTTGACCCAACACACCCAGCCCAAAGGAAAAGAGCATACTTGCGCTCTCTCTCTCTCGTTCGCTCACTTTGCATATCCTTGCTCTTTAACCCGCTACAGGAGAGACAATTTTCGCAATAAACACACACACACGCAGCTTTTTGTGTGAAAATATGTGTAGGGGAAAGCGGGGCAAAATGGGCATGTTAAGCAGTTTACTGAATATTCCTTTAAATATGCCACAAAACACAATTTTTCTTTCATTATTGTATGCCTCCACCCTTTATCTATGGATTGAAATTGCCACATTGAAAGAAAACAACTTAAAATCATGAAAACAATGAAAAATAAAAGTTGATGTTTTACGAGAAGCTATTTTGACACGCGGGGTAAAATGGGCATAGCCCTGGGGCAAAATGGGCATATGTAAACAAACTGCGAAACGTCAAAACACTGGGGCAATATGGGCCACAACAACGGCGCTTAGGTGATGGTCTATGCTTTTGCGCACGTTTTGTGAAATGTATTTTCGTTCTATCTTTTGTTTTGCTGGTCAGAAAAGCCCTTAAAATTCTTCCAAAAATATGTTATCGACATTAAAACAATTTTTACACGTTGAAATCTACAAAATTGAAACTTTTCAAGCTGTGGCTGTCATCATTATTGAGGCGACAAATACAACACCATAGCCTCACCAAGCGCTAGATGTCAAAAGCATCTGCCCATTTTGCCCCAAGCGTAACTGTCCATTTTGCCCCAAGTGAAGCATTTTTGTATTTTTTGTTATATTAGTAAAAATACGAATTCAATCGCCTTGATTGCTTCAGACAAATTGTAAAGAAATATCATATCTTTAAAAATATATCATGAAAAACTTCAACGCATCCCTGTGACACACGTTTAAGCTTATTTTCGAAGTGGCAAAAATTACATCAATATACTGCTAAACCTTATTTTGCATTTTTCTTAGTTATTTGTTATATAAGGGTTATGAAACTTACATGGTGTTCATAGAACACTCTAATGATTGCATTTTTAGCATTGGAAAGTATCTGTGTAGTCAAATAATGCTTAAATAGAGGGTGCCCATTTTGCCCCACATGCCCATTTTGCCCCGCTTTCCCCTATGTGTGTTTGTGTGGAAATGTTGCAGCTAAACGGCCGAATAACGAGTTGGGGTCAAAGGTTAGCCGTTTTCGGTCGTCAGCATATTTCTCTGCTGAAGGAATGCTTTTTGCCTTGAACGCTTCGCATTCCCAAACGCATCGTGATGGATCTTCCGAGTTTATATACCGCACAAACAAACACACACACACACATATACATAGCACACATTTTCAATGACCTGTGCTGAAGCGGCGTGAAAAGTATGATCTCGAATTCATCTTATCTGTGGTGCCGCTAGCGCTAACGCAACGGGTGGTGAATACACAACAATCACAACAACCCAAAAGGAGGTTGTTGTTTGCTTTTTTCTCGCGGTTTGGAATCAAACTGAACCGATGAATCAAAAATCATTAAATTCCGGTTGACCTCATTCGGTTAGATGCTCTCTCTAATCTGGTTTGATTTTCCTTCTGGGCGGGCGCAGACCGGGCAACCGGTGTGAGGTCCGCGGTAGGCCCGATCGGAGGGAAGCTCTCCCGCTGGAGAAAACTATCAATCATCAATTTTGCCGATGCCGGCGTTATCGGACGACCCAAAAGAAGTGAAGAAGAAAAAAATGAATCAAACCCTTCTCTGAAGCAGTTGTTGTGTAGAAAGAAGATGATTTTTTTTTTTGCTGTTGTTATTTGGCATAATTTATTACCACACCACAACCCTATCCGCCGATTTTGGGCACGGCAAATTGTTGGAGCGCAAATTGTTGTCCGTACGATTACGGCACAGCGATTACAAGCAGCTTTTTTGCGCGCTGCTTAAATGTTTTTTGGTAGGACCTCCCAAGAACGTGTTAATTCTTCCCCCCGCGTTGCGCGGGAAGACTATTATTGGGGGCTGGCTGGTTGTTTCGTGATGATAACCTCTGCTGGGATCATCATCCCGGCCACCAATTACTTATCGGTCCCTTCTTTGCCTTTTGGGAGCGGGGAATGTGTAAATTGAGATGATAATTGGGAAAGAATTTGTTTGGTGTTTTGGAACGGGTTATAGTGTGTTCCTCAAAGATCACGTTTGATTGAGTTTGGCTTAGATTATAAAGAGGTAGATATATTAGATAACTTAAAATAACAAATTTTAGAGCGTAATTAGATACAAAATATGTTGTAATATCGATTAAACGAATAAAATGGTTCTGACACGTACAACAAAACGAATTGCTTACGATGGAGAACTGACGACTGTGTCTTAGTGTCGTTTTAAATACCATGGACTTACACACTGCAGGTTGTGAGATCGATCCTCCAATTTCGTAGTTAAAATGTGCGTGGGCATTTCCTTCTTATCCATTAAATGTGACTCGAATAATACTAAAATCTCTGCTCCAGTTCCAAACCGAGATAGAGTTTGCATTTGTGTTCCATCTATCCCTATTCCCTACCCTTGGTAGTTTGCTTTTTGCTGCAATATTTTCCTCCTGCAACGAGCTTTTTACAAATTACTTAACAGGCAAGCAAAGAAGCAAGTGCCTCTTGCGTAGGTTTTCTTTCAGCCTCTGTGCACAACAAGTACCTTGCCAAGCGAGTCTCTCTTGCTGCTGCGAAGCAATTAATGTTGACTAATTAGACTTCTCCCGGCACGCGATTATAAACCGGCGGTCGGCTGTCGATGCAGCGCATAATTCCTGTCCGCTGAAAAAAGTAAGAAAAGTAAGGAATATCAAGACGTAAAAGAAACACCACCACACTGCATCTCCACATTAATTTCAGCGTCCCGCGAGTAGTCCCTTTGCGGATGCAGGAAGTATCTCTTGGTCCAAGGGGGATGTATAAACCGTGCGTAATTTAGTGTACGCAAGTGTATGGAAACTAGTTTTTGGAGAGAAAACTATTTCCAAAACCGATTAATATTCAATTGCACACCATACCACTGCCTTCTCTGGTGCCCCAATATTCGCGATCGAACTCTTTTATGCAAGCGAAAAGCGAGTCCATTGCGTAACGGCATAATTACAGGGACAAGAGTTATGGTAATGAAGGTAACCTTTTACCCCCGCGTCTGTGCCACTGCGCTTCCGTTTTGCGGGCAGGATGAAACACGCTTAATATGCGCCCAAGATGAGACGGTCCAGCTAATAGCATCAATGTTTTATTTTTGAATAAGAGAAAGATGAAGGTTTATGTTTTGGGGGAAATTCCACAATGTCTCTTTCAAATATGTAAACGTTTTTGTTAATTTTAGATTAAAACAAACACTATCAAAACGTGTTCGAGAGAGCATTTGTTGAAGTTGTGTACTTTTTGCACGCACACGCCGCACTCCAATACCACCCTGAGCCGCTTAACTTAAGTAGGAAGTAAAAGATCAACGCGCCTGCATGCACACACCAAATCGCTCGTCCACAGTCGGCAGGGTGAGCTGCAAATGCGTTCTTTTTTTTCTTTTTTGTGCCCGCTCGCGCATTTCAATTAAATAGTGCCCGGCGTATGTTTGCTTCTCTGTGCACGCCCGGCAAGGCGATAAGACGATTCGACCCCACGGCTGTCGATGGTTAAGGTACATGCATGCGTCCAGCATAATCATCTGCCCTGCGAGGGGCTTTTTGCGCAAACATTAACTTGTTCTTCCTGCCTTTTGGGGGAGGGGGGGGGGGGGGGGGTGCGGCCGTGTGGCGATTTATTTCCGCGACAAAAGCATTTATTTACGGTGACACTTTTTCCTTCTGATCCGGCGGTGGAGTGTGCGGTCCAGTAAGGGGTGTTTGTGTTCCTTCGAATGTACATTAAAAAGGCGTCGGTTGCTACGAATCTCGATATTAAAGCAGAAAAGAGGCTCGCTCGCTGCTGCCGTTCAAGCGGGAATGTTCTGCCAAGAATGCTCTAGGAATGAGCATTCTTCCATTCGCTACGAATGGCCACCATCCAGTAAACGTGGGCAGTAAAGAATTGTCTCGGGAGGAATTTGCCCTCTCTTTCTGCCCTCTTCTCTAACACAACAGACCCTATTGCAAATCGTGAATTTCTTCCCCCGGTCCAGGATGATTATTATTAATGGGTTTGCAATTTTGCATCAGATCCACCGTTTGTAGCGCCCTCTAGGCAGAGGCAGGTTTCCTTTTATTGAATGTAATCGTTTTACTTTATGGTTTAACTATCGCTTAATGCACTTTAGTGTGTGCACGCATCATCGTGTGTGACATGTCTGGGGAGGGAGAGATGTGCCAAGATGTGTCATGTGCGCGTTGCCTACATACATTTACACCATGCTAAAGAGAGTGTGTGTATGTGCAGGGGGCGTAATGAAATAATGTACATTCGTTAGGGGGTGAAAAGTGTAACTGATTTGATTTATATTTCTACAATTCTTCATTAATTGAATAGTGGCAATGTTACAAAACTATTTTTTTACTAAAACTGTGTCTCATTTACTTCAATTTATTGTACAACTTCTTACTCCCAAACTATTCCTCCATGTTGCTCCCAATTGCGACGAATCGCGACAATGGCGTAAGTTCCTCATTCCTCAGTTACGCAACACGGTTGTGTGTGTGTGTGTGTTGCCCGTATGGGTGGCGCATGGGAAGGATATATACTTTTTTGTTTCGTTTGCCCACTCCTCCAGCTCCCTCCGCATTTTGCATAACATCTTCTGCAGCTGCATCTCGTGTTGCGTCAGCGGCGGAAAGGGACTTTCAAGAAGGGATGTGGCGAGGGATGTTGAACGGCGGAAGAAGGATGAAGTGTGTGTGCGGTGTGTATGCAAATTGTGCGTAACAATGGAAAGTGCATCGCGCTGTAAAACAAGGGGAGTGCGTTTTGCAGTGAAATTGAGAAGAAAACGGGAAACGCAGCATGCATTTGGTGAAAGCCAGCTGCATCGATGCAGAACTTGGGTGGTAATTTATGACATTGCTGCCCAAACTATTTTAACAAGCTTTGTTTCTGGCAACAACAAAAAAAACCTAATTAAACTCGATAAATAAGATGGCTTTCAACACATTTAGCCAACGGTTTTGCGCTGTGTTTCGTTATGTTTCACCTTGCGAGAGATAATGATGGCGTACAAGTAGTCGTTTCCAGTGCTAATTGGCACTTGTCGATGGAATTCGAATCGATATTTTCAATCGTACCTGACATTAGTGATGGGATGCTCCATTCGCTTGACCACAGGTAAATCGCATCTAGTTCTTTATCTCCCAACCGGCACAACCGAGTGTGTGTCTGTGACTGTTACAAGATCACGAATATCGAAACAAGTTCTAGCAAAGCAGAAACTCTCCACACACGGAGCTCATGACGAATGGGTTCTTGAATTACACTACCGACACTGAAGAGACAGAAACTTGCTTCTTGACCGGTTCGGAGGTCCGGAGAACACCGTCCACATCCTACGTACCTGTACGCTGCTTCGAATGCAGTGGTATTTCTTTATCATGTCCCGTGACAATTTGTGTACGACCACAAGCTCTCCCATTCCCCTTTGGTGCGGACAAAGTTATGGATATCGATAGGCCATAGCTTTGGAAGTGTTTGGCAAAGTCGGGCTCTTCGTTCGCATATGACCGTTAGCGGTTTGAACGCTGGAGGCATAAATTTGCTCCCGAAACGGTACACCGATGTAGCTACCGATTTATTTTATGTTAGAGCTAATTGCACCCGGGAAGAGATGTTTATCTTCAAGTGTGACATTTGTCGAGAATTTTCTGGAATGCCTCTCTTTGTAACTGTACATTTGATTGATTTAATTTAAATTTATCATTAATTGAAGTTCAAGTGCTGATGTCTCTCTTCCCCTTCTGATGAACGATGATCGATTTACAAATTTTTATCCCATCTTCCTATACATTTATTCACACCTTAATTCCTCAGAACACTTTACGAGCGATTTGAACCCATGTTTTGTCGGACAACAGAGCGCTTGTGCAGAGCATTAAAAAGCACTCTCTACCGAGCGAGCGCTTCATAAATTCATGTTATCGTGATGCTTCAACAGACCACAGACCTTTGCTGCCTGCGGGACTTCCTCTTCGGCGTTCGACGGTTCGATGTTGTTGACGGCTTTTTCGGTGAACTCTGATTCGTTGTTTTGGATGGATTAAAAAAAAGTACAAGAAATCGAGCTATATCTTCCCGCTCGGCAGCAGCACAGGGGTGAAGATGCGCTCAACATAAATAAATAAATGCCGTGTCTAAAACAAAGCGCAACGCAATCGACCAGCAGATCCCGGTGTCTGCGAACGAGAGAAGCAAAACACCTTCTTTTTTTTGGAGCCTGCCTTTTTTCCGGTACTGCACACCAACACAGGAAAAAATCGACATCTGCTTCTCTTGCATCTCGACGTATCAACATTGTGCTGGGTTTGGGTTGGTTGTTTGGGAACTTAAACACAAGAAAAAGGTACAATGAAAGCAGTACATCCAAAACGCTGCATATTCAAGCTGAGTACGACTGTCCGATGTAGTGCTCACAAACGGTCGCCGAACGGAACTATCCGAGCTGAAAGATGATCCTCCCCCTGGGTACATGTGAATGTTCTGTTTAGATTCTGTGTACATTCAAAACCCCCGTTTTGTTTCGTTGCCCTTTCGACACTGTTTAGATAAATTTGTGCCTGCTCTAGAGGTCGATTTTCGAGGGCACAGCAAGAACTCCCTTCGCACTTGGATCGGGTTTGTGTGTATTTTAACCCTTTCAAACACCTTCCGTCAACGGTGGAATGAATTTTCATTCGCGCTCGATCAGTGTCGGAAAATTATCTCGCAATCGTTCTTCAACGCCTAGAGCCTGTCATCCGAGGCAATCGAAGTTGACAGGCACGTTAAGATAACACGCTTAAGCGTCTTAGAATGGCAATAAAGAAGATCATTGAAACACGGATCGTTGGCTTTTAGTGGCTTTGAGTGAATTTGATATTGATCGTTCAATTCAGACGTTTGCTGCGCATATCACATTGAGGTTTTTGCGATGCACGAATGTAAACGTTCGCTAGGTGACTGAGACTGAGAGAGGTATAAATACAAATCCACATCGATGCATCATTGTCTGATTGCGTCTGGTGAGTACGTGTAGTCGCTAACAAGCTGTGACATGATGCTCTGTGATCACCTTCCACTCGCCGTGCTTTTTGAAGAGTAAGGTGGATCTTACGCCTTCACTTCTTGTCTGGCACGAGACAGCAGCTCTTAAGCGGATTTGCATGTTGTCTGAGATATTGATACTTCTTCCCTGATCTCTTTCGCTATTGGAGCAGAGGTGCAATCGCATCCGACGAATGCATCATTGGATCGTTGCATCGTGTCCATATCGAATGCAATATTGCTTAAGTTTAAGCACCTGATTGTTTATTTCTGGGAAATGATGTTCCATCTCCAAGATATTCGTGTCTACCCATCTAATCAACGGTTCCAGCACTGCTCGATCATCTCCTGGGGTTGGGTATTTCTGCTGATGAACCAACGAAGATTCCATTTGCACAAACTCCAAACAGACGACATGACAATCTCTGGCATCAGCATCAACTTAGGAGCTTCGCCATAATAATAATGAGCTTTATGAGATGCATCTCACGTCATCGTCATCATCAATCTGGCTGATTATTGGGGGCGTTTGGAGCAGCCGTTCTGAGATGGGTGCCTGACAGAGCGGATGGATGGAACACGTGATGTCGCTCCGAGACGACTCGCCTTTTAAGTTGGTAGATGTCTTTCTCATCTTTGGTGTTTGCTTGCATACGGTCAACGTCTTTCATATTGTTTGCTGCCTCCAAACCCCTCTCCTTCCACTCCCCCTTACCCTGAGGCATGTTGCGCACGATACCTCCAACCCGGAGTAACCTTTCATTTGGAAGAAACATTTGAATTCAAAATTAATTCAATGTTAAACCAAGTTCACGATCATCACGCGGCGATCTCTCCCCCCCCCCCCCCCCTCCCGACATCGACGAATCGGGGCGATCACAAAGCCGACCGTTTGTGTGTTGCGCGCAGTTCCACGAGCTCCACGAACCTCAAACTTAGGAACACTCGCTTTAAATACAATGTTTGAAGTGTGTGTGTGTGTTTTTTGCTTGGGGCGTACCACATTTATATTTTTTGTCGCTCCAAGTACTGCTACCCACCTACCCACATTATCATTGCCATGACCTAAAACTATTAGACGGAGGTTCGAAACGCAAAGCCATGTTTCGATTCGCTTGGTCGAGAATTTAGTGTCTAACCTCGGCGGCACTTGGCGGGAGATGTTGCTGCCCGTCTGCCATCCGCCACTCGCGTGACAACGGTTAGATCCGCAAAGAGCCAAGATCGGCTAAATTTATTTTTCCTGCGTGTGTGAGTGTGTCTTGCCGGTGCTCGACCAAGTGCGTAAAATGACTGGTCTAGACGCGGGGAGAGGAAGTTGGTGGGGATGAAAAAAGAACACAGCTGATTGAACGTATGTGGCGGCGGCGGCGGCAACGTTGGGAGGGCCAATTATGCGGTACAGACGAAACTTTGTTAGGCTACATCGAAAGCAATAACCGTAAAGATGGACGAATTATTACTAAAACGCACACACAACAACAGCCAACAAACGCACGCGAAGGGTTGGAAGACGGAGAGATACGTTGTGTCTTGTTGTTGTTGTTTCCGAGGTAATGTGTGCGTTTGTGTGATTCGATCGCTGCTTGGGGAGCGTTTTGGTGGTGCCTAGCAAGATGCTGTTGTTTTGATAGTAACTATCGGTACTATGTTCAAAGGCAAAGATGTTGTTAGTCATACACACAACACGCAGATAGTCCGCAACTGCGCAAGAGCCAACACGCAATCATGTTGAGGAGATGCTTCTTTGGAATTGGACGTTTTGTGTTCTTCGCTATCTGTCCATGAAAAGTTAATGCTGCGGGCTTGGAGCAGCAGCAGCAAGTTCAAGTTTGTGTCCATTAGTAATTGCCAATGTCATACTTCAAACGCAATAAGCAAACTAACGGAGGAAATTGCGTCCTAGTTGCATAATGTTAATGGTGGGTACAAATTCCGTTCAAGATATTCAGAATTTGTAGAGAGACTGACTTTAATCTCTTGGATAAACGCAATCCTCTGTTGAGTTAGTTGCGTTTGAAGTGGAGCAGTTCCGGAATCTCATGTATCTTTATCGCAACTACGACAACTACTCTGGATATGAATTAAAGATTGTTTAACTTCAATCGTCGCACTTAGGATGCTTTAAATTAGAAATATTCAACCCTTGTCATCTGAGCTACTTCTTTGAACTCTAACAGTTTTTGTTTGAAGTTTCAGACTTAGTCATTTCAAGCTAAAGGCCTCAATATCTGTTACACCCTACCTAAAGTCTTTAAAAACTAAACTAAAAGAACTTAACAGCTCTATATCTCTGTTCAATTATTGGATTTCTACGATAATAAAATCCTTCAAACTATGTTTATTGTTATTTGTATAACCCATTTTACTCACTTCATGATGCTCGTTTCTGCCATTAGAAATTCCACAGGAATAGTATCATCGATCACGAAGTGACAGTTCTGGCACAAATTGTACTCATTCACATCAACTTCAAACGTAAAGAATGGTAGAAAAAATAACAATTAGCGAAAAATATGTGAACACTTGTTCCGCGGTTGGCCTGGCGGGTAAATCTGACCCGTGAAAAACTCGCGAGCAGCAAAACTGAATAAAACAAGCAAACTCAGCGTCACTAATGAGCGTATGAGGCTGTCATTAGGCAATTAATAGTGTGCCTCATGCGCTTAAATTCGCGTTAGTTTGCGTGTTTTTTGTATGAAGTTGAAGTTTTTCTCTTCCTCCATCGCAACGCAGGTGTGGTTTGTGGGCTTGGCCGCCGTTGTATTTTCGCCACTGACCAGCAAAAAAGCTAAAACAATATTTCTCCCATCTGCTTTCCTTCTGGGGCCTGCTGCCTAGCCTCACAGCCAGATCGGTGCAAAAGTTAAACTTAATTAAGACACAAACTCATAGGCACATACATTCCAACACACGGCACGCTTGAGCGGGAAAAGGGGCAGCGCTTTGTCTAATTTTTCGTTGTTGATGCGCTCGGATGGATTGATGATTAGGCGGCAGAATTCGATGTGGAATTACACTGCATTAAAATAAACGAAGACGAATGCTTTTACGAGGTGAGACCTTCCGGTAGGTTAGGGCGGATCAGGAGGTTCAGACCTTTGCGGAGGACGGAGAGGCAGTACCGGTAGAAAATAAATTCCACCCTAAAGAGAGATTTCATGCTGTGAGGCAGCGGCAAGCAGCGCGCTTATGGTTACATTACTCGCAGACCATTCCGCTCGAAAGTCGCTGTTTTACGATCATTATATCATGCATAGACTAATTGATGCTCCATCATCCTTTTTAGCATACATTGAGGTTGTTGTTGGACGCTTTGGCGAAGTAATTAAACGCATGGTCCTGCTGTAGACGTCTCCGCTAACCAAAAGTAGTGGGGATAATTATCGCCGATTACTTGCCCGCTCGCTCGCAGGTGGATGTGTGTGTTTTAGTGGGTTGGAATTAAATTAGCATGGTGGTAAAATGTTTTGCCTGCCTGCCCCTGTTGAACGCCTACAGCTGCCCCACTGCCCGGGGCAAAGGTGTAACAGGTTGCACCTCGGAACAGTAAAAAAATCTGCTCCGAAATTTCTTGCTCTCTAATGTTTGTGTGTGTGTTGTTGCGTTGTTTCGTTGTTTCTTTGCATATCTTTTTCTCGTCTACTATTTCGCCTGTGGGGTCTAAGTCGCGCTTGCGCGCTTGCTAGGCTGCACAATTTTATGGCCACAAACACGGCAAGGTGTAAATGTTAACATGCAAAAGCACAAGTACCATTTGTGCAAGATACAATAATACCAAGTAGAGTGGCAGTAGCAGCAGAAGGATCGCGGTGCCGAAACGCTGTAGTGTAGAAACGTTTTCTCAAGCACCCGATCCCTCGAGGCGAGAAAAGCGAGAAATTCCGACCATTCTTTGATGCCTTTTGCTTTTAAGTTTTGAGCAATAGAGGGGGAGAATGCTGTGAGAAAGCGGTTGCTTTGAAATTCCTACCTCCAGAAGCTTGCCAATATCACTATCCGCAGCAGCAAGCGCACTAGTCCTTTAGCACCTTCTCGGAGGCTTATTGCATTCCTGGGGTGTTGTTGTTTTGCAAAGAGCAAGAACTGTTTCTTCTTTGAAGCAAAACATGTTGAAAGCGTTGTTACTGTAGGTTGCTGCATTACACATTTGGTAATGCAATAGCAATTGAATTGAATTCTCCTTGAAAGAAACAAATTCGGGTCAACCGTGTGTGAGGCCCCCGAGGCCGCTGGAACTGCTCCAAAAACGTTTTCCAAAATTCATCTCACAATGTTGTTCTTCCCGTGTTCACTTCCTTGTCAAACTTTTGCGCAGAAGTTTTCATGCAAACAAAAACTTTCCCGTGTTCTACAAGTTCAGGAAAACTTCTGGGAAAGTATTTCCCTCCCTGCTCGGAAAGGAACTCTGCCCGCGTGCGATAAAGTTTCCTTTTTTTTGTTCGAGATAAACAACTGAAAGATTGAGCTCTCTGTTGTGTGATGTCGAGGGAGCCGAAAAAGGGTGTTGTCTCTGGTAGAACATACCTTGTTATCTGGGTTAAAATTTAGGTCACCGCAAAGGCTGTTTCGAGGATGCGCAAAAGCGAAGCAGAGATTAGCGTAATGGGTTTTTGTCGAGCGTTTCTCGAGTTTCTCGCTACGGTGTGGTTAGGGTAAGGAACTTCGACTCTCTTTGCTCTCTTGGAGCATGAACGTAGAGGCGGGTTCTGGTGGTTTGACATTGAAAAACTTTTTGCAGAACGACGAGTTTTCACATCACGGTATGACGTCAGCAGGTTTGATGTTTCGTTTCGCTGAACAATCTTTTCAATTTGAAGAGCAAATGAATGATGTTTTATTCATTTATAGGCGTGTGTTATCTACAGCTGGAATAAGGGGTTCAGTCAATATACACGCGCTGGGTTCTATGCTACTGGGCGGATGACAAATTCTCATTTGGGAGTGTGTACCTGGTGCGTGTAGATAACTGGAAAGTGGAAGTTAATTGGTCCCTACGTCACACAAAAAGGAAATGGAAACGAATAAAGTGGTTTAATAACATGTTCCAAGTCTATCAATCAACATAACTTAAAGTTCCCAAATCTGCTAACTCTATGATCTTCAGCATGTGAGAAACTGTGAACAGATAGAGGAGTTAATAATACATCACGTACGTTGAAAAAATGCATTCAAAAAAGCCTAGTCACATCAAAAGAGTCTCCTTCTAATCATATATACCGGCTGCTTAACACACACATGGTATGGAAAACGGCCCAACCAAGCAATCGACGGTTCACATCGCATTTAGTAACGCTAGACTGCGCTCTGCGACCGTTGGCACTCTCTGCACAAACACGCTTGCTGGGGGCGCGCAACAGTGCGTTTATGCGTCTATGAAGCTCGCGCGCGCGGCCGTTACGCACCGTTGACGCCTCAGGTCGTTTGCACGCCTAGAACAACGCACCACCGGTACCGATCGCAATTTCAACCATTCGTGTGTTTGGCTGGTGTGGTGGAACACTATTGCTTCGTCCGTCCCAGTTCTATCCTTCCTTCCGGGTGAAGCTATTCCTATCGTTGATCGTTCAAAAATCCGAAGCTGTGTGCGTCTCCCGTCGAGAGTAATCCTCCTCTAGGGGGGTTATTATTTCTTGCCGCTTCTTTGCCGTATGGAGCAGCCGTGTTCTTTGCTTTGGAAAGAGTTTTCCAATTGTGTTTTTCCCCGATTGCTTCTCGAAATGCGATAATGTTAGTGGTTGGTTCTGTGCTGCTCGTCGTCACCCGTGTTAACGTCATGATAAATGCTATTGTCGCTACACGGTTTGGTGCATTTGAATGTGTGCTTTATTTTTAGTCAATTAATTGAGCATTCTTTGCTTGTTAAAGAACAAAACAGGAGCATTTTTTGTTACCTTTCTAAAAGGGTTCTTTGAAGAAAAACATAAAAGTCATCTAAAGTAATCGAAAAGTAGATGTTTCTTGTACAACTATAATGATGACATGTGTGTTTGCGTTTCAGAATGTAATCACCCGGGCACTGACCCAATCCAAATTGGCCTTATCTTACGCGTGCACGTTACGTGTACGATCAAACAAACGATTACAACACACCAGCGTCCATCGTTAGTCATAGCCCTTTTGGCGGGCAAATTTATTCCATAAGTTTAAGCTTTAAGCCATAACACAATTGTTTGGTGTTGTGGTTTTTTATATCTCTTTCCCCTTACTATCGGCAAGAGAACGATTCATCATACGCGTTCATCATCTTGATTGGGAGTAGGAAAAAAGAAAAACGTCATGGGGATATTTTTACACAGTAATGCGGTTTTTTAGGCTCGCATTAGTCAACAGGCGACGAACGTTTTGATCCGATGTATTGTTGTTGTTGTGCCGGGATGACTCATGCAAGCGAACAGATACGGCACGCGAACGTATCTGATACAAAGTTCACCTGTTTTGAGAACACATTGGGCATCATGAAGTACAAATACTTCATGATTGCACTTTGTTTTCATGACATTTTGAGCTTCACAAACTCTAAGCCGGTTAGTATCGTGATGACAGTTGTGGCACAGGACTCCATTGGGCTTTGGACCATTTTAACAGCAAAAACGTGCCACCATATGCCGCCACAACGCAAGGTGCAATAGGCCACCTTATATATTTTCTACCTTCCACGGTTCGAGTGGGTTTTAATTTCACAAATTTCCTCTGGCGAACGGAATAGCGGAAGTTCGGCACGGCAAAGTGACAGGGAAATGCACTTCTAGCTGCACATGCAGCCACCCCGCCAGACACGACAAATCCAAAGATATCGCCCTTCTAAAAGGTAACCGCCGATTCCAGTGCCCTCCCGCAATGTTGTCGCAATCTTCCATTGGAGCTCGGGGACCTCACGTTTGTGTTTCCAGTCCAGTCGCGCGCAATATTGAAAACCCCTCTCGTGTCGTGTTTGTGTGTGTGGATGAGGTTTTTGAGGGTCGCCACCGTTTCCGGGTCCGGGAACGAAGCCGAGCGCTCTGGTCTGATGGTAGACAAAAACAACGAACCCACCCTAGCTAAGGGGTTTGAGGGTACGATTGAAACAGACAAACTCTGTTGTGTGACCTCAAACTGGGTCAACATGAACATTGCTCACCCGGGCGGTGCGCGGCTTTCGATGGGGGCATTGCGGGGAGCGATAGAGTCGGCGTTGGTTGGTTCGAATACTAGAGGTGCACTCCCTCTAGACAGGCCCAGAAATGTCGAGGATGTCACTGCGAATGCTGCATCTTGCAACTCTTCCTACGCTCTGCCTCGTTCGTGTCGGATGGGCGCAATGACTTTTTGCGATCTATTGATTTGTGGATGATTCATGGGGTGCACCTCTCGGGTTGTTTTGAAGCGTTTAGGCGAGCGAATTTTCATCCGCCAAACCTGCCTACACAAATCCCTGTCCCGTCTGTGTCGAATGTGGAGCAGGGGGGGCAATGGTACAAGACAGCCACGCCAATGCAACACGCAATCGATGTTTCTCACTCCTCAAAACCGATCTAACCCTCTTCCGTCGTATTACGAACGTCACCTGAATTCCCGCTCATCAGAGTCCCATTATGTTGGGGCGTTGTGTGCGGTGTGTTTGTGTGTGTGTTTTTACGCATTCCCACCCAACACACATTGTAGTACCTATCGCGCACACGCGTAGGGTGTAGAACGGTGTGTCAGCTCTACTGCCCTTTCGATTCTGGTCAACTCTACTGGCCGGGTTACGTTTTGTCGTGAATCGTAATACCCCGCCGGGCATTTGTATTTGCCGGGTGGTGTGGAGCGACAACTCTTGATTTGATTACCTACCAAATTAGCATATTAATGCGCCGGAGGAGGAGGGTCGACGAAATCAAATGACCGAATGCAACGCATTTGGAACCGGTTCCGGTCTCTATAGCAGCACCACTTTTGTGATCCCAACGTTCCGGGAGTGTGTGTGTGTGTAACCTGTAGCTTGCTCACGTTGTGTGACGTAAGGGTTTAAAAAGATAGGGCGAGTTGTTGTGTGGACAGCAAGAGCGCACCTTTGGGGAACCAGTCCGCTCGTTCCAGGGTCAGTACCAAAGTTTGGAGAATGAACCGAGACCCCATTTCCGAATATAGTCGGAATGGCTTGAGGGTGCTGTTACAACCATACCAAAAAAAAACCGTTTTACTCTCCAGTGTGTGTACTGATGCTGCTGGCGATGATGATGATGAAGGTTCGGTATGTACACTAGTGGCACATACTCACATACATACCGTCCCACTTGCTGAGGGTGAAGGTTAACGCAGTGTCCGTTCATGGTTATCGGTATAAGGCTACGGGCTACGCTTATGCGGGTTCGTAATCTCTCTTGTCTTGGCCCTATTGGAAGCACAGCAATACACTCCACAAACTTCCAGACACGATCAAGATACCGGGAAGAGTGTCGGGATGTACTCAAAGTCTTCTCTCAGACAATAAAAACCCCTTGGATGGGGAGCTGAAGAGCTGTTGAACAGTTTTGTACCAGCCGCACAATCAATTCTATACGCGATTGTGATCATAAAACGGTACCGGAGCTACGGGAGCGATCGGAATAATCAACTCACCATTAGAAAAGGGCCTCTTACGTCCATAAAAGGGTCGATATGGATCGTTGTTGTGTGTTTTTTTTTTCTTCGCTCGTACAAAAGTAAATAGTTTCTATCTGTTTTTTTTTCTCGTCTGTATCTCCAAAAAATGCTCCGATCCCTATTGATCCCCGTTACTCCAATGGTGCACTAATTATTAGGTCAAGCACAAATACACACATTATGGGCAAAGCACAACAGTGGTCGATCGATCCGATACCTATATGAAACCGTTCAATTCGGGTCAGTGCAAAAGGGTTATTTAGAGTTTTTGTTGTTGAAAATTTTAAAGCCCAATTTCTCAGCTCCTTTCCCGGTCTCTTCACGCTCACCGATGGGGCTTTTATTTATGGGCAATGATTGATTTTCCAACCACCTATGAACTCCTGGGCCATCAACACGATCGCATCGTTTTCCCGAGTGGTGGCTATATACCCCATTATCGGATGCTTAAGTCGATAGTCTTGACCAGAAGAAGAGGGTGGGTTTGAGCGCAACTCGTTACCAGTCCATTAAACACTTTGGACGGCCTAGTTCAAGGTTCCTACATTCCTGCCGTGGAACTTGGCGATAGTTTTTCATTTGTTTGGAACATCTCCACGGGCGCATCATCCATTGCCTTTAGTTTCGTTTTCACCCAGCGCTCAATGAACCAATTTGGATCACTTTTACCAAACAAATGTGTGGAACAAACTTAAAGAAAAGAGAGCTTTTGCAACAGGCACGTGCACACTCGGAAATTACGGTAGTGCCAGTCTCTAAAAGGTCCCATTTGTTCGGCATCGGTTGATGCGCAACGTTGGTTTAAATTTTACTTCCAACTGAGCCCATCCAAACGCGGTCTCTGTCTCTCTATCTCTACACACCTAAACGTGTCTGTTTAAGGTGTTGATAGAAGGTTTCCTTTGTTTTCTCTCCTCTTTAGAAAAGCCAAAATCGGAAAAGCGAACAAAATTCAAATCATGTTGAGGGAAATGGGTTTCCAAGTGCTGCAAAGAAAAGGGCCCAAATACCACCGGGAAATGGCAAACTCAATGCAACTGGGTCATTGAGTAGGAGTGTTGTACCTGCTAATCACATGTTGCGTGTGCCATTTTTGGGCAATATGGATGTAAAATTCAATCTCATCAACCTCCACTTGTCTTTCCGTTGATTTAATGTTCCCACTTAAACGTATTTGTCTTGAATTTGTGTGCCAAAGCAAAGGGCGGCTTGTACAACAGGTTTACGCGGTGACGCTTTCGTCTTTACCATTGTTTTTTCCACCCAAAAGGTACGCGAAAAAAAACCGTCTCTCTTTTCATAAAACGATTCGCACAAAATTATACCTCATTAGAGCAGTCATTATTACTGCGCGTCCCCATGCTTCCCTGCCGTGGCACCGGCACAAAGCGTATTATTATGCTGTCTTTTATTCTGCCAAGGAACTCGCACAGAAGAAAGCACCATCATCCACCCACACCAGAAAGAACGCGTACGCGCTCTTGTGGTGGAATCGTTTGGGATTTGGTGGTAAATGGCACGGTGATGTCAAAATAACTGTTAAATCAAACCGAGTTTGTCTGTGACCGAAGAAGGTTTCGCTCCATATTATTAACTTTACCTTTATTTCTTCCTAATCAAAGCCGTTAGTTTATTGGGATTAAGTGGTGTCTTGATGTCTTATCGCTGTTTATACAATCCGCCTTAACCCGAGGGTTTTTGGGGTGTAATTTCCAGCTAGTTCCTGGAGGGATCGCTTCAAAAGTACCCAAAGACAACCATCTTTATGTTGCTTAACGTAATTGCTAGAGGATTGTTATTATTCAGAGTTAAACATCAATTTTGTGGCTCTCTATTCTACATTCTTACATTGACTTTTATCATGCTGCGCACACGTGGTTATTATCTTGGCCTATAAAAACACCCTCCAAACCTCCAGTTGGTTGACTTCCGGAGAAACACCGTAAAGAGGGGCGCATATTAAAAGAACCCTTCTCGGCCACCGGGGGAGAGGAACCTTCCAACTCCTTGCAAGATGTCATAACGATGGGGTGTCGTTAGCAGTAATTTAATGTTTGGTTCGAAACACACACACATATACACAGATCCCCATCATCACGTTCGGATAAGGTGCGTGAAGAGCAATATTGCCAACAAAAAGAACGAGGGGAAGAAATGCCAAAACGGGCAAACCGATTGTGTTGCAATTCGTTAGCAAAAGAAATGCACCTTCGTTGCACTAAGGCAGGGAATGGGGGGCGGGTGCATTGGTGAGGTATAATGCTTGCCAATTTATTAATCGTTGGAACATTAGCACACACAACCAACCGGGAGGAAAGGGCTGGGCAAATGAAGATGACGTGCTGGCTAGAAGGCAGGAGCTGGGTCGTTGGGACGATTCCCCGTGTGCGTTTGGTTTGCCTTAAGCTGGCAATCCGATTATGGCGTTACTAACTGTTCTCTGTATTTTCTTTCTTCTTCCCCTTTCTATCGTGGCGCAGGTAAGCTGGAAGCCGTATGTGCTGGAAACGCGTCTGAAACAAAAAGCTCAGCCCGCAGCCCCACTTGCTCCCGAGGGAACGGCGGCGGCCTTTCGTATGGGGTATGAATTCAGAATAAGGATCTTTCGCCGTGCGCCGTGTATCGCGTCCCGTCCGTCCGTCGTCGTCGCGGTCGCGGTTCCTCCCGTAAGCTTCAATTGTTTGCCGATTGTGTGTCGATGCCAAATTTACGACGCGTGCTTTAAATGAACAAGTGGTAGAGAGAGTGGAGGGTAGAAGTGAGAGACAGTTGGGGGTGTGTGTGCAAGTGCGCGAGTGCATTTATATTTTATGCAAATCTCCTCATTCGATTACCCCATTAGTCAGCAACGACGACAATGATGGCGTGCCGCGACGAGGGCCTCGTTTATGGCAATGGTGGTGGTGGCGGGCGTTGCAGACACGATGGCTTGCAGTTTGAGGACATTGACGTTGAGAGAGCATGTCCTTTTTCGGGTTTGGTTGATTAATATTTGCTCTGCGTTACATTAAAAGTAACTTAATTTGGCTTCAATGGAGCAATGACACAGTTTTAAAAGAAATCGGAAGTGCCAAGCTAAACAAGAACGAAGAAATACATCGGGTAATTTTGTATAGCTTCAGAAGTACGTTTTTATAATTTCTGTTTGATGTTAGAAGACCAGGTAACAAGTTACCAAATAGAGTCGTTTTTTGCGTATCAAAGTCTTATTATACACATTTACTTTGGCTTAACTGGAATATAAATTACCATTGACTTTTGTCAGGTGAGATTTGAACACATGGTCTTCGAAGCCTCGAGTCGTGCACTTAACAATGGCACTACGGGGTCGCTCCAGATGATTGATGCTATTTGTTAATTTATATTATCTCCACCCAGCCACAAATGCCTTGCCAAAACTGTAAAATACAAATTTGTACATTCCATCCAGCTTTCCAATCGATAATGAATCGTATCGAGCAATATAAAGGCATAGGAATGTGCCGAAAAATTAATTGATATTTCCCCTCACCGAATGGTACAGATTCAATTAGTTGCTATTTTATTGCAAATACCCTCCCGGCTTACGCAACCGTAACATGTTCTGTGTGCCTGCTGCTTTCGTTCTTTACCCTTTCTTTGTACTTATAATTCTCGCGCACCGAAAACTCCACCCCATCTTCCTCCATAATCCCGAAATGTTGTTATTCTTTTTTTGGAAGCTTCAGAGTGGCGTAATCGCGGGAACAATCACACTAAAAGCATTATAATTGAGAGAGCGTAACCCGAGCCCGGAAAGAACAGGTTCGACGGGCGTGCGGCCTCGGTTGGCATATTTGTTTTACCTTTATTTTGCACTGCCACTTTGCCACTCTTCCAGAATGGAAGCTGAAGTAAAATATTGTTTGTGCTTACTTCCTGTTTTCTACGCTTCCGCGTTGCGCCGGGATTAACAGCGAGCTGTGAAGATGAGTCTTCACCATCCGGTCTGGCTGTAACTGGTTTCGATTGCAGTTCGATGTGAACGTGCTGGAAGAAAAAGGCGATTAGATTCGCCTGTCGACACGCTGAGCCTGTACCGCAGGTGAGAAATTGCACGAACGCCGAAACGCTTAAATGCTTTTTCCTGTTACGGTTGCGAAAAGTGAACTGGAAGGTATTATTTCTCAGTCGTGGAACGACACACTACTATTGCGTTGCGGTAGGAAGTTTTTCGCTGGTCAAACAGGGAGTAAAAATGGGTGGATCTGGGTAGAACCTATTGCTACCGATGCCGATACGGCGTAATGGGGCGAATGGGTTGAAATTGTTTTAAAATTAAACCGGGATTAGCAATGGTGCTCGACGGGCTGTGCGCAATTATCGTTCCCGTGCGCTACCTTTCCGCTCATTTGCGCTACCAGCTGGAACCGTTTGCAGAACTGGGGGTTGGGAATGTTTGCTTAAGAAGCCGAAAACGAAGTGAAGCCAATATTTTCCCGACAAAGAAAATCTATGTAAACAAATAGTTTTGATGAAATGTTGCATATAAAAGCCGTCCACAATGGCCAGTTGTATATTAAAGCCCTGGAGGGCAGTTTATTTCGAAGGCTAACCTTCGCTGCACAACACATTCGAGCGCGCTTTTCACCTTAACACGATGATGTAAATGAAATTGAAACAAGCAGAATCCGGATAGCTCCGCCGATACGGTCGTCTCCTGCCGTAATACGCCTCCGGATAGGCAAACCGTAATCAGCTGCCACCGAGGGATGGTGGGGAAAGGTTGCGTTGTTAGGGGTTGTTAGTGTTATACGTTCAGCGGCCCGCTACCTCCCTGTACTTGCCATGTTTAGCATAACTTTCTCCCATGTTGTACAAAAAGGTTGATTAACAGCTGCGCCCTTTTTCCTCCCCACACGTCCGAGCCCCCCCTCGCCATACGCTAAGTGATATCGGGTTCGTTGTCTGCGTGTCTCGTGTAGCAATTTAACTACTGTTACTCTGTTTAGCGCTCCCTTGTACGTCTCAAGTGGACGTACGCTGGCGGGGCATTTAACCGATCGGATCGAATTGGTAAAAAAATAAGTCGAAAAAAACACACACACACACGTCTATAAAGAACAATCCAATTGGCGAACCAACAGGCAGCAGCAGCTTCCTTCCAGCCAGGCAGCAGCCACTTTAGCAGCGGCTGACGGGCCGTGACGGGTTAACTAATTGGGTTTTTGCTCTTTGATGTGCAACACTGACGCGTTTTTCCTTCTCGCTGGCAGCGAGAAATGAAGGGAAACTTCCCTTCCACTCCCTCCGCTAGTTAACTTTCGTTCGGAAAATAGCCTTTAAATCAATCGCGTTTACTCATAGTGCCGAGCATAAAACCACTCCACTCGTTCCCTCTCTCTCACGTCTCGTCAGCGTGTTGTGTGGGTCAAAATTTTCAAATCAAATCTCCGTCTGCTGGCGCGTGGGCTTTTCTATATTGCATTCCGGTGCAGCACACTAATGGGCGAGACCTGCAGTCGAGAAACACTTTCTTCCTTATTGCTAAGATTTGTGGTCGTGCTGCTGCTGCGTCTTAAAGCGCGAACATTAGTGGTGCATAAAATCTGCCCTCAAACTATCGAGATGAAAAAAACACTGTTGCCCCAAAGTGTTCCCCCTATTGCCTTCTGTCCATCAAGTGGAACAAAATCACACCCATAAATACACACATAGACATACACACACAGTTCTCAATCCGCGGGTGATCGGGCTCCATCAGCCTGCCCCGTGGAGGGGTAATAAATGTCATCAAAGGTAATGCGCTGCGTAATGAACGAGCATTAGAGGCGCGCTTTTGCCCCAATCCGTGGCTCTAATGATTTGGCTCAATGAATAAAAGGGGGCGTGTGTATATGTATGTGTGTGTGTGTCCGCGTGCTAGTTAGTTCCCTTTGGGGTGCCACGCATCAATGATTCCCGCAGTGCGTGGAATCTTGGTGTAATTGCCCGAAAAACAAACATCGTTTTGTCATGTCGATGAATGTCGATATCCGCGCTCGCCCCCCCACACGTTTGTGTCGAGACTTTTATTAGGTATTGAAGAATTGAAGAATACAACACCCGTCTGGGGGTTGGAAATTGTTTTACTGTCCCGGACTCGGACCGACAGTTTATGGGTGCATCGGGTTCATATATATATTTTATGGCAGTGAAGAAGCTAACGTTAGAAAGGCTTCCCAGCTTCTTCCCACAAGCGTAGCTTGGGGTGTTGTTTGGGTTCTAGCCGTACACCAGGTACCAGCCAGTGCCAGGTTCAGTGAACCGGATTTGACTTACCTTTCTATCCGACTTTCTAAATCCTTTGCGATACCGCAGACAACCTGCGCACCGCCGACGACCGTTAGTTGTAAAGTGCAGATAAAATAAACTTGACCAACTTGAAAAAGTACGCGAGTTCTCGCTCTCTATTGCGCTGCTCTATCGCGAAGGCGTGTGTCTGTGAGTTGGCGTTTGGTATGGTCGCAACACACCAGGGGAGACCCGGTTTGTTTTTCCAAGGTTCCGTTAATTCCACCTCTTCAGTTGAGGTGAAATCCGGGAGGACGACATGTACGATTACGAGAGTGGACATCTCATTTCTGGATAGAATGGTGCATCTGCAACCTGGGGTTTGGGAAAGTTCTCTTCCAATATAGCAACAAGCTCTGGGCTATGCAAATGCAAAACTCACTTATCTCGCATGCTCGACCCCCTCACGACTAACGGATTACTCACGGTGAAGAGTAGTGCCTAAGACGGATTCTTCCTACTTGCAGACTTCCAAATGGAATACCAAGCCGTGGGGAGCCCAGAATTCAAGAGTCTCTTCGGATACCGCCTCTCTTACTGGTGATGACTTTTCGTACGATCATTCCGTACGATTGTGCCTGGGAAGTTATGAATGTTTGATCTGCAGCAGAGATCCTCCAACAGTTTGTGTCCCGCCTTCAGGCACTGTCAAGATCCGCCGTGTCTCGCTTCCGTGGAAGCGGTTTGGGGAACAATGCACTGGCAGCGGGGCGGTGGACAACAACATTTATCCTTCCCATTCCCAATCTCTCCCCGACCAGATCCGATCCATCAATCCATCATCTTTCATCGCGTTGACGTTCATTCATGAGCGGCGGCGGCACATCGCCGGAGGCAAAAGAGGCAAACCGGGACTTGACGTACAACTCCTTCTTCCTCGCTGATGTGTGGAACACCATCCCAGGGGGGCTTGGCATTGAGTAGCAGCAGCAGTTTGTGTGCACAGTATGCATCTTTTGTGCATCTGGGGGCTGAAACGGTACAAAAGAGCGATGAGTTGTGCCGTTTGCATCCGTGCGTCGTTGCCGGTAGGAAAATGCAACTCAGCAGCCTCCGGGGGTGGATGTTGCGAGGGCTGTTTTTCTTTCTTTTCTTCTCCAGCAACGCATTATGGCGCACTTTGGCGAAGGGCTTGTTTGGCTGGAAGATCACTTCATTTCACTTCAGCGCTCGATGCTGCCGGCATTTTTGCGCTTTGGAGTTTCTCCGTCGTTGTGGAAGTTTGTGCTGCGTAAAAAGCGTCGTCTCACGATGGATATCATTTATCTATCGTCGTCGCCTTGGACGATATGATCGTAGGAGATACCCTCCCGTGTGTGAAGATGTGGCAGCAGTAACGATATTATTACTGTCAGAAAATTGCTTACTTAAACAGCTGAATGATGTATGGATGACGTGTAAATGAAGCTCGAGAGGATAATTTAGCTGATTACTGCGCAAGTATCGCAACCATCGACCTAAACCTCAAAAGTAAAACGACATCTGTAGCAACAGTTCTGCCACACCACAGTGAGATCAATTTCAAAACAACCTACTTCAAGATGATTGCAAATGTTTCTGGTGTGTTTTCATGCATCGCTGGATTTTCCCACCACCTGTGTGTGGTACACCTGTGGCACGGCATGGCCTAATCGTGCACCACTACCTTGTGGTTGGTATCGATGAAATTGACACCATGCGTCGTCAGCAGCGCGATCTACGAAAACAGTTAGTAGCTGCATGCTGCCAACCGATCACGTGCGCGTGAACTTCGCAGCATCCACCTCTATGTGGTGGTTGCGGTTTTTCGTGCCAAAGCGTCTAGACGGTGGGAGATTTCATCAATCAAACAGTTTGAAGTCGTTAGTGGCACTGATTTACGTCCTATTAGCCCAATAGGAAACCGGAGAGTGTGTTGCCGTCCGGTTGGTATTGTTTTATTGCCACTGAGTTAACGTGTGTAATAAAATGCAAAGGATTGAAACGTTTTTTTGCGACAAAAAATGAGATGAAATCTATTGGACTTGACGTGAGGCGATTTCAAACAGAAAGCGTCGCCGCTTCCCGTTTATTGCACCTGCTTTGTTTCGAGGCGTTTGTCCTAAAATACTGCAGCAAATATGTGCACCCGTCGAGCAGAAAAAAGGGCACACTCACAAATGGATCCCATAACCGCGTCGTGGTCACGTTGATGTTGATTGTTATTGAAAGCAGCTCTCGCATTTCATCACAAAACGCGTCCCTAGCCTCGTGAGCCTCGCTGGGCAGAGGGCAAATTGAAAGCGAACCAAACCGAAAAAAAAGCCAGTTGCATTCATTCAGAGTCTATCGGAGGAACGTCCGATTTGTTGGCCGTCTGGAGCAGTGTGCGGTGTATGTTTATGTGCTGGAGAATATCGAATTGACCTTTCGGAGTAGGTCCGATGCAAACGATAGATGGGCGGTGAAATCTTCATCATGTATCATATGAATTGAAAATGCTTCGAAGGCAACCTTTCTGTGTGGGTGTTTAAGAAAAGAAATTCAACACTTTCAATGTCAGACTGTGGTGGATCGGTTTTCCAAAAGCCATAAGATACGATGTTTTGATAAACAATGCTTGGACTATGTCAGGGTGGTCACTGTATTCTTGGAATAAGTATGTAATCATTCCTCAGTTCTCCGCTGTACTCGGACTTTTCACTGACTTACTCCAATTGAATGCTCCAAGAAAGTGTCTGAAGTTCTTGAGATATCTAAAGATTTCCATTACTCTAAAAATATCTTGGGTCGTATTCTCCAACATCTTATAAAAACCTCCCAACTCGCTAGAACATGGGCTTGATCTCGTTGCTGCACTGAAAGATGCCGTAAGGTGCCATTTTGTCTGCGCTTTACTTCAGCCGCTGTAAATGGCTTGAACCGATTTAAGCCTTTATTGCGCAAAATGTAGAACGCTGTATGTGCGAATCGTCATGTTTGCCTTGTGGTTTATTGGTTCCCCCATAGAGACGACGCAACAGTGTGCTACAATATTTAGCCAGAGCACCTCCAATATCCCACTGCTGCCAACGCGGGGCACCGACGACATCAGGTCTAGGGTGGATTGCAAACCGCCACAAAACCGCAACGAAACGGATGAACACACTGTAGAGCGGTACGAGAGAGAATGATCGCGACATAGGTTTCATCGTACCATGTACTCGGTAAAGACACTACCATCTATCGATGGGCAGACTTTTATGGTGATCTTCTGCTTCGTATGGAGTGTAAAGGGGCACACATTGATGTCACGAAATGACAACGTGTTTGCATGAAGAAGTTCGATCGATATGTGTAGTGGGACGACTGAGAAGATGCTCAACCATATAGTAATGCTCACTGATGTAATGATCCATGGTTCTATTGGCGATCTATTCAACATAAAATGCGCGTGTGTATTTGGACATTTTCAAAAATAATACATTGTTTCCAATTGAAGCACACGATGCATCACACAATGTGGGTAAGGGATCATCACGAAGTTGATAAGCTGCTATTTGGGATGGTGGAAGGACACAGAGAACTTCTCACGTACGTTGATTACCTTTTATAAATAGTTGGCAGAAGGGCTCTCCTTCATCTCACGAGTTTATTTTTGCACCTCGTTATGCAATGGAGAATACAAAAAAGGTGATCGCTTGCCAAAGGGGCGTGATCGTGAGTTGCTCTCAGTGTGTTTGAACGATCGAGTATACCAGCAAAGAATCAACACTGAATTCTTATTTTCGCATCGTACAAGATGTCATAAACATGTCACGCGTTGGTCTTGAGATGTCATTTGCGAATAAACAGAAACCCGTCATACATGACTGTACAAGAGGATGGCGTGTGTATTGCTTCAGTCGGTTGTGGTTTCCCTTTTTTTCGACCTGCTTTTTCCCGCCCAAAATGACAAGCTGGTGCAGCAATACCAAAAAAAAACCTCCAACTTCTTACATATTATTAAGTACGAGACATTAAAGGAGTATTCAGCAACTGTTGAAAAAACAACCAGAAAAAAAGAGAGATACTGGAAATTGGAAACCATCTGTTGCTTCCACGGAGTCTTTGCCCTGTGTTCGCTCCCTTTTTTTTTGTTGTTGATTCCCCCCGGGGTGGCAAATGCGTCGCAACATAGTTATGCTACACATCACGGGGGCAGTTTTTACAATTCGGTTCGGTTCCGCTTCGTTGTGATCCGTTTCGGGACGTCAGTGAGCGACAGCTCAATAACAAAGAAGAAGAAAAATGTGGAGGGAAACACTCAAGAGCGGTTGGTGGTGGTGCGTTGTGTGTAGCAGCAGCTATGGTGAGAGAATTAATAAATTGTGTACCATCAAGAAGCAACAACAAGCTCTTGAAAGGGAACAAAAAACCACACCGATGATGTGAAGTGACATACGCGGAGGCATTTGTGGCATTGGCTGTGGATGGTTTTGAAGCTTAACTTGGCAGACGAAGGTACTCTTATTCTGAGCCCTTCCCCAACCCAGAACTAGTTTTGGACAGTTTGAACGAGTTTTTCTCACTTTCGATGACACTGTTTCTGGAAATGTTTGCTCCAATGTTACCGTTTGTCGTCTCCCAGGGTTAGCACTTAATTTACAATCCCGATGAGCGAACGGTTTCGGAGGTCCCCAATAGCAAAACAAATTCACCGAAGACACTTTCCCAGCCTTTGGACGCGTTTTCTAAACCGTTAAAAGCGTAAACGGTTCTCTTTTCCCTCAGTGTGCGTTCTTTTTGATGTAACGGTCGGGTTTTGTCAACTGGAAAATGTGGAGCAAGCTGCTGGGCAAGGTGATACTTCATTTGTACGAAGCGTTTTATCAGCGCTTTTGCATCGTCACATGCACACCGGGTGTGTATGTATGTCTCTGCCAGTCAAGCCTCTGTGATGGATGGAAAATTGATTCTAATTAAGATAGCGGCAGTAGCGGCTGCTCCTCACACGCTGCTTGCACTGGCAATAATGGGAACAGAACCTGGGGAGTGTCGGTGCCCCAACGCTTCAAATTGTTAGGTTTTGCACGGGTGATAGTAAATAAACTTAATTGCACGGTGTGCATTTGCAGCAGCGCACACACGATGTGACAGCATATTTAACCAAAATGACAATTAATCTTGCGGTTTACATCTCTGTAATGGACGATGCTGCACGACATGTGTGCCGCTGTAAACGTACTCGCTCTGGATTGACATTGTTTTGCCGGTTGGATGGGTACGATGGCGCGGTGGTTGTTTGCGATCTGATATGATCGGCGGGCTCATCTGTCGGTGGAACCAAACAATGGAGTTGTTTAAAATGTTTATTAAACACGGGGACTTTGATTGATTGAGTTTTTTGTGGCCTTGGAGCGATATTTGCATGCTGCCAGGTGGCAGGTTAGTTGGAGTATGAGGAATATTTGTATCGTAAGTTGCTTCCAGGCATAGCGAAGTTGGTGATTTATTATATCGGTAATATATTACGTTTAAATATGTTGGATGGAGGTGTATCATAGAACACGACTTCAATGCTTCAGCCAACCGATTTCGCTTCAACTCTATGCAACTGTCTGTGCAAGCAGCATAATTGTAGCAAGCAGCAATGTTCAGTGAATTTATCACGCAATTACCTGTAGCAGCAAATGTCAAGAATAAGGGGAGGAAAGTGCCCGCAAAAAAGCAAAAGTTGAAATAGAAATGTAAATGCAAAACTAGAAATCGGAAAGATTTTCGCTACAAACTGCTGTTTGCTGGTTGCCTGTAACTTCCACGACTCTCGGGCAGGCGCACGTTTGCAAATGTGCGCTCGTCACGATCCTTCCCCATCTGGCCCCAACTGACGTTTTGGTTGGTGGATAGGGAAGGGGTAAAAGGTGGTACATAATAAAAGTAATGCACCATGTTGTTCGACACTTTCGCTCTCTGTTTCTCATGCTGCTTGTTTTTTCCTTTTGTTTTTACTTAATTTACCTCCATCTCGTACCAATCGCTCGTTTGCAAACATCCAACAAGCAACAAACCCATTAGCACCGGTGCTGCAGCGCATTTGTTCGATGAAATGGCGATGTTTTGCGCTGTGTACTGCTCAGCGTTTGTATCGGTGCGAGATGAGGGTTTGAACCGCAGCAATACATCTTTTCAAACGTGCACATTTCGCTCTGCTCGCGCTTGGAAAGTGATTACAACTTTCTTTAAATATGGACCACACTTCGATGGGGCTATAGTCCGTGGGCTTTGTGCCATAAGATTCCTCCCGCTTTGATCGTCAGAAGTATGCCACAGACGGAGCATTTGATAAGCTGCTGCACGAAACAAAGAAGATGCAACATTGCATAACGAGCAGTGCAGTGGAACAAAACTGCTTTATAATAATAATTCACCCTGATTCATCTGCTCCGTTCGTGTTTTTTTTCTCCTTCGATACTTAAGCCTTAAGACTGATTGATTTTGATGAAGACTTATTATTGGGTTGCGTAAGGGTCGATTTTCTGCTGCCTCTTAAAACATTAAACGTTGATGCTTGTCCGACAGCTGAGTCGGCGATTGGACATGCCTGCTATTTATAACTCCCCAGCGTTAGCAGACGCGGCATGCATCACGGCTTGGATCGTAAAAATTATGCACCAAGATTTGGCAACAGGCAGGAAAATGACGTGTAAGACACTCACGAATACAAAAAATCCCCCCGTTGAACATCCAGCGTTACAAACAGCGCGAGATTATTCATCAAAACGAAACGCAGCATGATGCATCGCTCTGCTCTGCTAATTGGGCGGGGGATGATCGAATAAGACCCGGCCAGCCGCCAAGAAAGCAAAGGGTCGTGGTGCGTGTTCGATCATATTTTACGACCGCCACAACTGCCCCGAGCCCGCCGTGCTGGTGTGATTTTCGACTGACGGCTTCGGGTTGAAAATGCGTCAAAAGAAGGAGAGATGCGTCGGCCGTTGTACAATCTTGGGATGGGATGCCGCCGTCATGGTTGCGTTTCTTAAACCCCTGATTGTGTTTAACAGGACGCATACACGGCCGTTTTGTTTTTCGCTGACAGAAAACACTTCCAAGAGCGATTTATTGCGAACGGTTGAGGAACCAAAAAAAAAAAGGAGTCCGACAACTTGAAGGGACGACGGGTGGAGTAGTTTTCTCCTGCGTGTGGTTTCCGATCCAAGTGCGGTTGACGAAGGCCGAAATTAGCCGCTAGCCGCCTAGGGGTGAGATTTTCGGGGAAAATTGCCATAAAAATGCAATCGAAACACGGCGCGGGAACGTCATTCATAATTTTAAGCTGTGATGACGTGCGTTAAAGCTGTCACGTTGTCTACCGTGGATGGGGTGTGTGTGTGTGTCGTAAAAATGCATCAGTCCAAAAACGGGAGAGAGGATAGCAGGAAGCATTTTCCCTTTCGCGATCAACCAGCGCAGGCGATCATCAGGCCAGTGTGGGGATGTTTGCATTTTTATGCGCTCTTATGATACCGGATTGATGGAGAAAAGGGAGAAGAGAGCACGGGAGAAAGTGCATCGTCGTAAAAACATGAATATATCCACTTGCATTTGGGTCATTCCCGGATGATGGTGATAGCAATGGGATTTGTAATTTGACCGACATTTGAAGCAAAGTGGTACACGCTCGACGCTGCTTCTGCTGCTGCTGGACCGCTTGGTGGAGCGTAAACAAGAACATCTAACATATAATAAAGCGACCCAAGAGGCATGAAAACAAGATGCAGATGCACGTAGGAAGGATGTAATTTTTTAAATGAAACCAGTCCAGTGACATGCTTGAAAGGGGACGATGGCGGGCGACTTGTGTTAGTAGGTTCGGGTTGCGACAACTTCCGTTGTGATCTCATTTTTTGCTCTGCTCACAGCGCAGCGTTTTTCTTTCCGAGCTTTTTCATAATTTAATTGTGCAACACGCATATCCAGTTTGTGTTTCATTACTGTGTCATCTTTTTTTTTTATGCAATATCTTGGCCGAGAGCAAAAACCAGCAATTTCAAACGCCACCAGAAAGTGTTAGAAAAAATAAGGTTATCACAAAAACTGGCTCAGTTTTCGGTATGAATTAAGGGTAACCCTTACCCAACAAACATGTTTGACGTTGTTACTCAACAATGCTCAGCAGACGAAAACAAAAAGGGGCGCCCTCCAAATGACAACACCTCTGCCTCCAAATGCATGTAGTCGTATTTCGCATGCCAGACAAACTGTTATAATTCTGATATATGGCATCAATTTGATTTATCCATCCGGCAGCATCATCATGCTGCATCTTTGTTATGCAACTTTTTTTTATTATTTTTTTATTGCGCTCTTGTTTACAGTCCCGAATTTGGAGCCGAGTATGGAGGAGAGCGTACTCCGGTTCCAAATGTCATCCATCATCGTTCGGTCGGTGTCATTAAATCACAAGATTACGGTCAAACTCAATCAACAGCTCCGATACGTTTGAAGGTCCCCACCACGCTCGGAGTGTGTGTAATTTGTGCAGTGGCCCCGATCGATATTTGTCGAGCGATGTCGCCAGACACAAATTGGGAGAGAATTGTGCTTGCACAGTAGTAAAATGCAAATATGTTCCTCTCGAATGGTTTTTGTCTAAAGGCTATCTGGCACAAGACACAAGGCAAACTATCTTAGCGCGTTTCTAAACAAAACCGAAACGGGCGTGTGTGCCAATAACATTCCGGATTGATCGAAGCAAAACTAAATATTGATTATTTGCCTATTCGGTGGCTGTATTGGTTTGTGAAGCTTAGATTTGGATATAGCCCTATCCACCAAGAGACCATTGCGACTCGTGACTTCAATAAGATGTGTAGCCTTCGTTGTAGTTTGTTTATGACCAGCAACCCTCTTTCTTTGTGACATTGGAGACGCAATTAGCATGATTTGCTCGGCCACGGACAGTTCCTTAGGACATTATTGATCTTTCCATCGATTGCATCTTTGTATGCCGCATGTACAATAGTAAACAGATGCATCTATTACTCGTAATGACACATTAACCGTCATGTTGGACTATTTTTCATCGGTCATCGCTATTTCGGTTGCATCGAGGGAAATTTGCATTTGACGTAACATGTGTCCGCAATATATCTGTAAACTTAATGTCTTCGAAATACATTGTACGGAGCCTACTCGAGTCTAGAGTATTGATGTTTATCCACATACATGTGACTTCTTCAAGGTACTTCTTTGTGGTGGTGGTTTCGGTCAGTGATTCATTTACGAGGGACTTCTACCACGGTGACATCCAAAACGACCTCCGTGTGTAGCAGCTCTAATTAAGAGGTTAGTAGAAGCGTTAATTTATTAGAGCGTCCGCGTGTCCACCTACCGGAAAAGTGGAAATGATTTGTGTACGACGAGGGAGTGTGAGCATTCCCTTTTGCCCTTAGGCCCTTTCGGAGCTGGCTGTTCGATGACATGGGAGCACATTTTTCTTCGGCATTCAAAGAAAAAAAAACTTTGGAGGAGTGAGCATGAAATATGCAGCAAATTGGTGTCGGAATTATGTTTTGAGGGAAAGAAAGTTGGGGACGATGTCATAACTGTTGAAATATACCATGCGGTAGAAATGACAGTTAAGTAATAATGTTTTGAAAGAATCTATGAAGATATTAATTTTTCAATTCTTTATTTGGTTGAGACCAAATCATCCGTCCCAGTCAGGCTTTGGAACTTGGACCAGTTGGATTCACATCATTCAAACACAATTTCCAAAAGTTATAAGAACTCCTTTTTACTTCGTTCTGTAAGACTTCAGTCCTAATGTGTACATTGCTCGACAACAATTCACACATCGTTCATTCTTCGACAACTTCTGACTTTCCCGACTGGTCAGATGTTGCGCTTTATGTCAGAGACATCCCGCGTATCTTCCTACCTAGTCGGTCAGCCCTTTTGTAATACCATCCATTTCGGGAGGGCAAATGAGAATTATTAGTTTGACCTACATTCAACGCCAGCGTGCAAGCATCATCATCATCATCAGCCCAGTGTTGGGTTCTGTTTCTTCGTTCCGTTTGCTGCTTTCCCTGCCCGGTTGCATACGGAGATAGTCGGTCGTGTGTTTACTACTGCCCTGCCCTCGCGGCCCCAGCTGATCCCATTGATCGCTGGTGATGAGCAGCAGTACGGTTGACAGAGGGTGGTGGCCCAGTAGGATGACTGATTGGTGTGGTTGATGCCCACTAGTGAAATGCCGCCCTTTCGTCATGCGCATCTGATGCACCCACTTTTGACCGTGGTCGTCGGATCGTGTAAATGCGCAAAACGAGCCACACATACGAGAACACGAACTCGCGGCCGACGAGAGACACTGCTTCCCGAGCAAACGGCGATGGTGCAGACGGCGGCTAATGTGCCGATCGTGATCGTAGACTGCATTTATGCAAATCTGGGGGAAGCACACGAAGCAGAAGGTTGTTAAAAGGCGGGGTATCTTGCTAATAGAATGATTTAGCAACAAAATTTGCCCAATTTGAGCATTATTTTTTCAACAGCAAAAATGCTTTCGCTTTCTCGCGAAACAACAAAGTGTACGGGAAAAGGGAACCAAACCTTCTTTCTCTCCCAACATGTAACGTGTCGCTTGGCGCGGTGTGCTCATCGGGAAGTTGGATGGGGCCATAAAGTCTGATGGCGGATCGTGGTGAAAAGGTCAGCTAATGGGTGGACCTATCAGCGATTCACGTGGCTCTTGTGATGTTGCATTTCTCACCCGACGCGAGGGGTCGAAGGGCACTGCCGTAGCGCGAGAGCGCACACTAGCGACCGAAAACGACGGCGCTTCGGTTTTTGGTGTATGCATATGACTGCATGCAATCATAAACACTGCAAAAACAACGGATAAGAGCGCTGTGGCGGGCGGGAGCAAGCGTCAAGAGAGAGAGAGAGCCGCACATCCGCCGGGTTCGTGCCTTTACACAGTGCAGACTCGTCCCCGTTTTGAAGAGTATGTGTGTTGCGCGCTTATGCAGAACTACGTGTGCGAAAGGTTAATCGCGGGATGAAACATCGTCGTGTCGGGAAGGGTGACGATCCCACGCCGCGGCATCATCCTGTGGGCCACGGACCATTGAAAGCATTGAAAATGGAGGCGGGGGAAAAAGGAAAGGTGTCAGCGAATCGTGCGAATTATTGCTCGAGTTGCATCCTCGACGAAGCGCGCGAGCGCGATCGCACTCTCAGTATATGGCATTTCCGCGTTATGACTTCCGTGCACGATGACATTTGAAGGGTTTTTTTTGCGACCCGGTGTTATTTGTGTGTTATGACTTTTGCACCGGATGGAGTGTGTTTTGTTGCGCTGTTTGTATTTGGTTGCTTTCTGTTTGTCGTTTTACTGTTTCGTTCTGTTGGTGTTCATGTCGACATTTATTTTAGCTATTTTAGTTCATTTAGTTTTGTGTTTCTTTATTTGTTTTTTCTTTTTTATCTTCTCGTTTTAAATTATATGTTAAATTATTGGTTTGCACATGCGTAAATGACTTTAACCTTCTTTTTTCGTTCATTTTTATTAGTTTTGTATAACTTATTGTATAACTTGTTGATAAATCAAGCATGATTCTTGATTCTTCATGAACATGATTCTTGTAATGTGATGATTCTTTTAACTATTGTTTTCTTTCATTTAATTTAAGCTTTCGTTTCATTTAATTCATACATTGAATATTTCATCTTGGTTTGGCTAAGTTATGACACATTATTTTATTAATTTTACTTGTATATCACATTCTTTGTTTTATATTTTTTGGACATCCGTTTGATAATTTGTTTCTTTTCAAATTTGATTTCATGTTTAAATTCATTTCAATGTCGTGTTACTCGCAACCAATTTTCACTTGCTACCTTAAAACCATTTTCAATCTTCAGTGCAGTACTCATCATTGTATGATCGACCCTTCTAGTGATGATTTGACCGCCTCCATCCAACTGTTTCTAATTTGACCCACACACTACATAGAAACCCTTTCCCAACAGCTGCTGCTGCTGCTGGGCGCACCTCCCCCTAACGCCTTCTGAAAAGCGCAGGTCCCACCGTCTCGAGCGATCGATCTTTCGAAACGGTTCAAACCCCGTTCCTTCGATATTCCACACCCCCAGCGCTGCTGCAACCGAAATACCGCTCACCCGTTGTTATCGGACACTTTCATCGTCACGATTTTCACGTTCTTGTGTGCGCTCCTCTTGCTTCGGGCGGGCAACGTTGGTGTGTGCGCCACTGGCCTGCCACTGTTGCGTTCCTATTTTCGGCTGCTCCCAGCGGCCGTCTGTGTCGCTCGGTGAACGATTTCAATCGATCGGAACAACACACCGCACCGTCGCACAAACAGTGCAGTGCCCAGCGGTGGTGCGGTTTTTGTCCTATTTATTTGCTTACTTTTCCTTTACACCTTTCCACCAGCCGCAAATGGGTGTCGGTGTGTATGTGTGCGAGTGTAGTTTGAATTTGAAGCGAAACCGTTCCTCGCTTGCATCGAGGGCGCGTCACCTTACGCTGCAACTAACTAACTGTCTCTACTGCACCTCGAACTGTATGCATTGAGGTGATGGCCCCTGTTATCTGAGAAAAGGCGGAGAAGGTAGGTGTGTGTGTGTGTGTTTGGGCATGTTTCTTTTCGTTTACTTAAGCTGACATGCCCGGCATGTCTTCAAAGCGCGCCTCGGCTGCCGTCCGCCACTCGTGTAGCATAATTGAAGGTGATTCATAAACGTGCTCGACCTCGCCAACCCATGCTTGCTCTACACTCCTTCAGCTTCGTTTGTAACCGGTCAATTACTCGAAACGACGAATCAAGTGCTACTCTGGTGGACATTCTACACACTCCTGGGGCAGCATTGAAGGGGTTCCGTTTTGTTTTCAGGGTTTACTTATGACATTCTGAGGAGTACAGCTTCTTGTTTTTTGTTGTTGTGTGTGTGTGTGCTCTTCATATTGAAGTGGTTGCAATCGTCGCACCATTAAACGCCGAAGTTCCGATGTCGATTGCGTTTCGTTTCACCCAGCAACAGCCAGTCCCGCGCGGAGGTCGATGGGATTTGGTTTTGGAATTCAATTGCTCGCTCGCCCCACAGTTAAATGTTTTTAATTTCATGCTTCATTATAAGTAAGTGAATTTCTTCATTGAGGTTATAAATGGAGCGCCCGGGAAAGCACGCCCCGGCCAGTAATATGTGTCGAAGGGCGTTGTGTGCTGTTGGATGGATTGAATTGCTGCACAACCCGTCCGTCCATGGGTCGATCGTGTAAGGCAGCAGAAGTGTAATCGTATTTGAACGAGACGAATTTAAATGGCAACGAAGGTTGCAACGGCGGCGGCAGTTGGTGTAGGAGTGCATGCATGCTCGATCACCTTCGATGATCGCCGGGCGCAGCAAATGCGATCCCAAAACGAGAACGAGCTACGGCAGAAAAAAAGAAGGTCCCAACATAATCAAGGCATTATGGCCAATTTCCACATTTCTCAACGTAACGGCGGACGAAATACGAAGCAGATCGCTTTTAGGTTTTCGAAACTCACCCACCCGTAACTAATAAATGCACACCCGTGTGGAGGAGGGAGCAGAGGAGCAACGAGGTTAAACGTCCAAATCGTCGTTTTTTTGGTTTTGTTTTGTTTCACTGCTGCCCTTTCAATCGGCCAGTGAAAAGTGGTGCGAGATTCACTTTCACAATCGTTTATGCGTATTTTATGCGCGCACGAACGAGATATTGTTTTTCATTATTCAGTTTAAGGCTTCTTGCCCATCGCTTGTTTGGTTGCTGAGGGAAGAAAGATACAAGTAGAGCTATGGGGAAGTTTTTCCCTTTCTTTTCTGTGCGCACCACTGACTCCCGTTTCCCTGTCTGTTTCACGGCGTTCGAAGACGAAGAAACAATTGTTTCATTTTCGGATGTACGTACACCTTCGGTTTGCATTCGGTACACCATTGATGCACCAACTGACCTCGTAAGAAGCGTCACGGTTCGGATGGAACGGCCACGTCTGCTCCTCGGGCCAAGACTTGCAAAGGGCTTTGTTTGACGGGAGGCTTTGCATCTTTCGCCACTGAAACGTATCCGGGCCGGGCAAGCGCAAAACAAAGACGCCAAAAACATAGTGGCCCGATTCTGGTCCGTAAAGACCCGCCATGGTGGTTTCGTTACGGATGGTCAAGATTTTGGATCCGAAAGCTGGCACGGCACGGCACAGCTCACCCTTTATTCGAGTACGCTGAGTTGAAGCACGAGATGAAATGAAAAGTGGTCCTGCATGTGAATGTTTGTGTTTTTATTGCTTCTTTTTCTTCGCCGCCAGTAGTGTGACCGCTGGAGTGTGGATCCTTCGCCGTCACGCCACAGCCGGTGATGCTTGGCGTTGTTTTTTGGGGAATGCGTGTGATGTGTTTTTGCACGCCAGTCGCAAAGCGGACAGGGTCGAGACGTTGCGTAAAGGAAACGAATTTCCATCCTCCCACACGGTTTGTTGCACACCAGAGAGGTGGGCTGTCTGTAGGCGAGGAAAAACTTGGTTAGCGGTGGTTGTGTGTAAACTCAGACACCCGGTTTCTTCGATGCGCTCGGACTGCTGCGTCTTCGAGGCATGGAACTCCAAAGTTGCTTAACGCCCAAGAGTGCTGCTCCGGGGGAATGGCGGCATCAGTTTCCATGCCGCAAACAACTGGCAACCAAATTCAAATGTTATTGCCACGAGAGCGTTCCATATTAGCATTGGAGTTGTTATTTTTAGCGTCACCTTAGCTAGAATTCGCACATTGCTTCACGCGAAAATTATGCGATATATGTGCTGCTGGGCGGCTCTGGAGAGGCAATTTAAAGTGACCATGTGAAACTGGTTGTTTTCAATAGTTTTGTTTATTGATTTTTAAGTTTAGAATATCATAACGACAACTATATTGAGAAGCAGGATCTCCAAACTTCTCTTAGGTTCTTGTTTTCTTGAATACCTGATGTTATGATGAAATGAAGAGTTTCCATGATTACAACACTTTAGGAAGATCTACACAGAGATACTGTTCTACAAGAGTCAGAATATTGCAAGATTTCTTGAAGATATCTACTACTTCTTAATGTCTTAACATTAAGAAATATTCACAAGATATCGTAACATAAAGAAACTTTTTTTTTTAACATTTCTGCCTGAATATCCTTGTTATATGAAGAGGAAATCGCTGTCACCTAGTGCTCAATCTTGTTTATGAAGGTTTTCCTAATGTCAAATGTCTATATCAAATGGTATCTATGAGTTTGATTGTTTGGAATTATGTTCATCAAATCTTTTTTTATGTTATGGATGACGTCTACATCATCTGAATTCACAAAAAACATGATCGACTTCATTAAAACTAAACTAACTGATCTAATGCCCTGTTCTCCGATCGTTCATACATGTTCCTAGATATCTAAAGGATAGTTCTTGTATCTATCATCTCAGTGTCAGTATCAACGAACATCTAGAATACATTAAGTTACACAGCACCCTGTTCTCTACCAAACTTCTACCGTCCATGAAAACCTAACCACCGTTTATGTTAATCTCCTTCTAAGATTACTGATACCACTCGCACCTCCCTGAAAAAAACGGTAGCCCACCCGTTTGTCGTGAATTAATTAATGGCCACGAGTTCCCGTTAGCTCTGCTATTTGCGCTTCCTTTCGGTTTATGCAAATCATTCGCCAAATAACCGCCTTTCCGACCAAACAGGCAAGAACTCAGCTAGGCAAAACGCATGCATGCACCAATTCGGCAGCAACTCTGTGGTTGGTGCAATTTAGCACATTTGAATTAAATTAACTAATAAATCTACATGCCCAGCCTTAGCAAACAGGGCAGCCCATCCGCTCCAAAACATCTGCACGTTTGCAAGCAAGTACACCCAAGTCATTGTAAATTCTTAACGTGTAAAGGCAAGGGCCCGTGAAAGTGTTCCAGCAAACACACTGGAACACACGCGGTAGCTCATCCACCACCGCATGTATGTGTGCTCGGTCCGTTTTGTTCCAGATTTAATTTGCCGTTGCCAGAACACAGAGTGTACGGTGCGCGATCGGGCCGCGGGCAGTTCAAGCTCTACCCGGGCACAACACCGCCACCCCACATATATTACATACTTTCGCTCAGGGTCCGCTCCTCGGAAATAGGTCGGCGTTTGTGGAGGCGTCGCTTTTTTTTCGCTACGGAAGAAACCTACTCCACCACTATTTGGTTGCAGCGATGGGTGGGAGGGCTGGCGGCAACAGCAGGATTCGTTTTGTGTCGTTTTTTGTACCGTCTTCGTTGTACAAGTTTTGCACGTCGCAGCTGAAGTAATTGTACCCAGCCGCTACGGTGTACCGGTGCTCTGGGGGTGTATTACTTTCTCCGCTTATTCAACCACTCACCACCCCCTGTGTCTGTGTGGCTGAATGGTCTGACGTTGGCGCGTTACCTACGTGCACTTACGGGACTTGACGAAAAATGAATCATAAACAACATGCGCTTCCAGTAGCTGCGGTGCACAGTGGCATTACGGCGAACGCGCCATGCATTAGGAAGCTACCGCGGTTTTACGAGCTGCCAAAATAAGATGCGAATAGAGCCGCGATACGGTTTTATGGGTTTAAGGCGCGCCCTGGAATGCTATTAGGGAGAATTGCGTTCCGTTCTGTTTGTGGATGTGGTTAATAATGTTGTTTGTTAGTTTGTTATACTATATATTTGTTATACTTGTGTGCTAATACATTTTGGTTTTCTTCTTAATTTCAGGTAAGCCATTTGAGACTTTATTGCCTATTAGTTCTTTGGAATGTGAGTATACTGCGAAGCATTTGACAACGATCATTGTTCCTAAAAACCTTATTTCACCGGAGTGTCGCTCCCGCCCAGATGAGAAATGAATCCTTTCGGTCTTGCGCAAGCTGGCGCGTGTAACGTATAGACCACCGGGTATCTTCTCTGTTGACTACTAAATACTCCAATATAAGCCTAAAATCAGACAACAGAGCATAACAAACCAGTTCTTGTTTTCGTTCTTGCAAAGTTTAAATCAACGAGATCTTGTTTTTTCATTGTAACGCTAAAGGTGTAAACCAAACAATTTCCTACAGCTTTTCATGATTAGATATAATTTAAGAAAGAAAAAAATCTCCTCACCTCATCTTACAATACATACACACACACACAACAGAAGGGTTGAAAATTGCTCAATTTACCAGCGGAGATTGTTTTGGCTTATTTGTATTTACCGTTGCAGCGTTTATTGTTTTAGACACACACCTTATTTTATCGGATACACTTGTTGCGATGAATTATGTTTTTTTTCCTTCTCAACACTTATTCTTCCACACAGAGCTGAGAGAAGTGAGGAACAAAAAACAGCACCAATATACCAACCAAAACGAGATCGACTTTAACAGTAAATCGGTTTTCAAATAGATAGGCATTTTCTTGCTGGAAAATACGGCTTTTCACGAGCACAATTCTCGCTTTGTTGGTGCGATCGCGATCTTGATCAACGTGAAACCGTCGTAGCGGCGCGCGCTTTTGGCCAATAAATGCGCGATGCGCGGTGATGTGTTGTTCTGTGTGTGCTCTTTTTTATCGTTTTGGTGCTGCCTTTTGTACACCAGCTGATCATATTTTGCAGATAAATCGGTTCACCAAATTCCCGCTACCGATTGCTCGCAAGTGTGTGGCACACTGAAGGAGGAGGTGGTTACGGATAGAAAAGCGAACAAGAAATAGCGGCTAGCCTATTAACGGTATCATGATTATCTTCGGCCTCTCTCTCTCTCTCTTTCTATTTCCTTATCAATCATCAGCCGGAAGGGGCAGCCGAAGGGTTTTATTATGGTACTGCCCGATGCGGCGATAGACCACTTTTTTCCTCCCGGCTTTTGGCACTTGATCGATTGGTCACCGAGCCATACTTGTGCGCTTTTATCATGTTTGTATATTTTGTTTAAATTCGGAAACGTTTAAGCTTTCTAGCCCCAAGCTTTGTCGATCTCTAAACGATCAAGATAAGATCGCTTCATCACCCCAAGGGCTAATCAAGGGGTGCGAACACAAATGCTTACGTCCGCAGGGAACAGGAACCAGTGAGCAGCAGCTTAACGCCCAACAACGATTGCATTCGCGGGCAATTGATGTAATCGGAAGCAGCAGCAGCAGGAACGATACAACGCGAACGATCAAATATACACAAAGCCCTTCCTGTTTGGCCAAAACATACTGCTGGACGGAATCGAATCACCCCTAACGCCCCGAAAGTCAGACCGCCAACGATCTATTTATGACGTAATGGGGCGCGGATTTACGACGGCCTACCGACCCGTCGACCACCCTGTAACAGAAGACCCGCTCGGAGGAGCGGCCCGGTCACTGCCGGCACGGCCGGCCAGAGTTCTCCGGTTGCATGATTTCTCGATTACGTCGGCAAAATACTTTGTTCGGCGATTTTCGTACAAACGCCGTACTGCTGGGGTCGTAAAAACTACTGAACGCTCCATCCTTTTCCGCGCCCAGCCCCCTGTGCCCAACCGGAGCGGAAGTCTTTCTCTCTTGCACCGGGTGCGGAAACATTCGTCGTCGTTCGCCCCCGACCGATCATGCCATGTTGCAAAGCCATCAATGAAGTGTAATGTACGAGCGCGCGCGCTCGACTGACTGTCGGCGGTTTGCATGCTGCGTGTGCAGTCGGTAGCGAAGAAAGAAACGCATTCGTAAAATCGTAGTCGGTTGGTCGGTTTTTTTGCTTGCTTGCTTGCTTGCTTGGCCGAACAACATGGAAGTAGTTTGAAATGTATCGACAGGATAGTTTGGCAGATTTTTTTCCGCAAACATACACGACGCGCTCTCTTTGCCCTTTTTTTCAGGGAATTGGGAAAGGAAGGCGTCGCGTAATCGAATGTTTGTCAAATTGCGCGTGGGCATAGCGTGAAAGGGGAAGGAGCATACACGGTACAAGCAAAGAAGGGATGGCTGTGAAACGGGAAGCCAGTCAACCAGCCCGGGCGCGACATGGGGCGGCGTCATGTAATATGCGTACCAGTTGTGCTGCGAATACTTCCTCTTTCACTTTGTTCGGCTGTCACTTTCGGTTGGTTGGACACGCCAACATGGATTTGGATTGCGTTGGTGCCCGATGTGCAAAGATATGCTAGATTTCTGTGTTCAGTTTGCAATGATTTAGATGTTCATTTTTGTAAGGGCCTTAACCTTTGGAGTTAAAAAATCGAGCACTTTTCGAGCAATTTAAATTTTCGAGCAGTTTTAAACTCTTTTTTTCGTATGTGTAAACTAAACTTCCTGATGCCGTATCCACATAAACCACATCTCCCTGGCTTCGGGCAGTTTGAAGAAGTTGTTGGTAGAACGTTTAACAGCAAATTCCTTAGATTGTATGAAAACAAAACAGCAACAAAACGTATCTAATATCAAAAATGAATTATGAACCCGTAAAACGTAACATACAAAACCAAACGCATTCAACTTTGTTCGTTTCGCCCATGCATACACAGTCTCGTCGAATGGCAATCGATCATCGAGCTTATTTGTTTGCCTTAGCTGAAACATTTCCCCGGTACCGTACACAGCAAGCAACGTTTCAATCGTACTCGAGTGCCATGACCGCACCCTCGTAGTAAGGCATTCACCCCGCGCACAGCACATGCCACCGTACCCAAGCATCCATGTTGTATGCGTTTACATAAACCCCACCGAGCCATATGGGGTGGTTGGAGGGACGCACCCCCAGAAACAGGGGAGCGAGAGTTGGTAGGTCGCGCGGCCACACACCACATGCGCATGCGAACGTAAATATTAATTCATTAGGCTTAATCAGAAGTGAAATAATGTTGTTCCTGCTGCTGATTGCCGGGCCTGGTCAGATAAAAATTAAGCCAACCTCTTCTGAAACCTCCTTTTCCCCTGGGGGGTGAGAGTGTTTCTTTTTTTATTTGTATCTTTGTATGCGTGTGTAAATATGAGTTTGTTCATGTTTCCACATGTGGTCGCGGGTCCCCGCTTGTATGTTGTGGCCGCAGCGGCGGCTAAACAGATCAAGCGAATAAGCGAAAGAACCGCAAAAGAAAGTGCAATGTCGGCGGAAGGAGGATCCCTTCCACCATTCCCAGTACCGCGCGCTTCATTCAAAAGAATTCGCGGTTCCTCCCGGTGCCGGGAGGGAGTTGCTTTAATCTAACGCAACTAGCTCTGCTCCACTCCAACGTGCGCCACAAGTGGCGCTCGGTTTCCTCTTCGACGTGTGGTCGGTCTTCGAGTTTTTTTTTACTACGCGAGTAGAAGAAAACAAACCAGCGTCTAAGAAATGTAGGCGCTCTCGCGCGCGTTTAGACGTTTTGTTCTTCTTTGCCGTCTGCTGTTCGCCAATCCCGTAGGCCGCGACGCGAGCGCTGTATCTCTGCATTGAGTTATAGTGATGATCGGCGGTGAAAGCCGGCGGTGCCGAAAAAGATAACCCATTTCCTGTCCGCTTGCCAGGGCCCGGCCCAGCTGGCCGGGCAACAAGACAAATCACTGTACGATATTTCGCCAATCTGTGAAATAGAAAAAAGTGGTTTTCTAAATTTTGCTGTTGTCTTGTTAGCGATATTCTATTTTTAGCAGGGTTTTGATTTTGTAAGTAAAATTTGCATTAAAGTCAAATTTTAATCAATTCTGCTGCAATATCGTTTACATAAAATATGCAAATGGTCGCATTATACTTTACAGACCATTATTTAACACCTCATGAGAGGTTAATATTTGCTTAGGATGTGTTGTTTGCCGTCCTGTTTCTCGTGCTGCGAGAGGAGGTTATTCAGCATCAAGCATCAATAGTTCAAGCACGCTCTTGACCATCGCCGGATGCTCGGATGATCGTAAAACAAACATTCATTCTACGTTCGCGTGGTCGAGCTACCCCTACAAACTTGAATGAGGGAAGATTCCACCAAGTTAGCATTGCGTGTGTGTGTGTGTGTGTGTGTGAATGTGGCAAGAGATCTTTGATCGGCGCTCAAGATTACGCACTACCGCAAGATGCTTCAAGATGCTTGTGTGTGTGCGTGTTCTTGAACCACTTGACCCATTGAGTGAGAAGCTGTTGCGAATTGTGGTTTATCGGTTACAAGTATTCTATTACAGAACCATTGAAGATATCGTTCTCAAACAGTGAATTTGAATGTAATGCCTCCATTCCGGATAACTCTCTTAGCAGTTCTCTTATCTAAACCCTCTTCATGCTTCCTCCAATTAAAGCGCCTCACTGCGCATTATCATGCAAGTGAGCCCTTCCCGTTTGCTGAACAATTTCTTAACCTACAGCACGATGAAACGCGACGGCGAGATGAAATTGATTAATTAAAATAGCACAGCCTCACAGAATCGCTCTCCCCAGAGACGGTTCCTCTCCGCGGGAAGGAAAGATGACCACCACCGCAGCCGGCGTGAAGACGCGTGCGTGGGCAGCTTCACGATTTTGCTGTGCTGAGCGCTGACAGAAGGGAGTGGTTGGATTGGCTATGTTGGAAGACACATACAAGAAAGCGCCACAACAACGCGACATTGAGCGACTCAGGGTAAAAAGGGAACCTGTTTTCTAAAGCGGAGAGCGGAGAGTTTCGGGACGTTTTGGGACACCAGTCACACGTCGGTGAAGTGTGTCACATGGCAGGGTTATTGTGGTAGGATTAATTTTAATTTCACGCATTACGTCAGCGTCGCACGTCCCAAGACGACGGTGCCTGTTAGAAAGCAGTGGTTGTGAGTGGCAGGCAGCATGCTATAACGTCGCTTTATTACATCGCGTTAGGTGCCTAAGAAATCCCTTTCTGGTGACCTTTTTGATGTAGCGAGACACCCTTATTGCCGACAGTGGTTTGTGTGGTTTCTTCTGGAATGTGAAACTTCTCCTGAACGAGCGAAAATAATTCGCGCATTATCTCCCAAACCAGTTTAGGTAATTGAAAGTGTACCCTGTTGAGGATAAGAAAAAAATCAACAAACCAACAAAAGATATGTTCATATCTACCATATCCGCATGGTCAATCCAGTTCGTTTCCTGCTGTCAGTCGGGTAAATGATTGATCCTTATGCTGCGAATGCAGTCCGGTCCTGTCCAGGTCGGTAGATTCCCTTGGTGGAGTTCTTTGAACTGCAACAGACTCGAAGACGACGACGTTCGGCTCACTTCCCGAAACCGCTCATCATCTTGCGGTTTGCTTGACCGGGAGTGATATCTTTGCGGCTCAGGGTACTCAGTCCGCGACAAAAAGCAGCAACAAACAAAAAACAGCAGCTGACGGTACAGGCTCATGTGGTGTGGTGATCAATTACCGCCAATGCTCTACCCTCGCCCAGCAGAAGATAAGAAAGAGTTTGACATGAGTAGAGGACATTCGCCAACTCGGAGAAACGTTGAATGTAGAAAACAAACAAACAAAAATAGCGCGCACCCGATAGCGATCAGGTCAGGAGTTGAAAGTGAGCACAGGTTCGTCGCTGTTTTGTGTGTTTTATAGCAGTACGTCCTCCCCCAGTTAGTCGATGACCCCCGCGTACAGGTATATATGTTGCACGAGGCTGGAAACTGTGCGAACGACCACTTGGAAAGCTATCTTATTAACATCGCGGGTCCCACCAAACAGGTTTGTTTTTGCCAAGCAGCATCGCAATCGATGCGAAATACGGCAGATTGTGTTAAAACACAGAACCGCCCCAGGAGAACCGGCCAGTCCCGGCTTTCCGTTGTCCAGCGGCTTGCGTGAGACTTGGGTGGAGAGAATTGAAGGCCAACCACACAATAACAACTGTAGTTTCCCGTGTAGTTCGGGCGACCCTGGGACGCGCAAGGCAGTTGACCGGTCAATTAGAGAAGAATCCTCACCGTGTGTCGCGTTTCGATGTTGTTTCGGGGAAGCAAGCATGCCAACATTGCAAAAAAAGGGATTGGAATAGGTGATTTCCGCTTCCACGCCGGTTATCGGTTTCTTGTGGGGCCTTAGCTAATTGAGACCTTCAACACGGAACCGCGATCGGAGATGGTGTGCGGTTTTTTTTTTAACTTTGATTTAGCCTCTTGAACATAATTTTGTGGATTTTTTTTCCTATCAGCTTAGATGTATGCATATTTGGAGATGAAAAAAAAGGTTGGAAGCTAATGATAGATATGACGCTGTCGTTGCAGTTTTTGTCCTACTATTTATTACGTTACGACAGCTTGACCGTATTGTTTTGCTAGACAAATAGGAACAGGAAAACAAATCATAAAGTTGATTGACACATTGACCTTCCCTGCTTGAGCGAACGACACACATCTCTGTTGTTGTTTTGCATCATTGATTTTGCATCCAGATGAGGGTTGAGATCCCTACCTGCTCAAGGAGACCGGCTCAGCTCGTCCGCAAATCGCTCAATGATGACTTCTTTATCGTCCTGTTGAAACCTGCGTCGTTAGCCAGAAATAACAATCTGTCCTGTCTCAAGTGTTTTTCCGACTCACCCTCGTCGCCGGTGTGCGCGATGTGAACCGTCACAGCTGGATCAATGCGTTTTTCCTTGGTGTTGTATAGTGGTAGGTGCTGTTGTACATCGATATTTTCCGCCCCTAGAAGCTCCTGTACGGCAAAGTGTGTGTATCAGACCGTCAATTTGGTTTGGCTTTAACAATTGGTAAATATTTATGCACCAGCAGCGGTGTGGGAGAGAAGGAAAAACAAACCCACCGCTCCTTCAGCCGGGACTTCCATTTCGCATTTTTGCATGCCCTGCATTTCCCCCTCGCCACCGGACGGCTCGGGACTTCGGCAGGTTGGCCTTTGTTGCGCGTTTTTCGCTCCTCATTTTGCATCGCTTTGCCGGTTTGATTCGCGTTGGGCGAGGCAAACGGGAAGCATGCAAAACCGCAAACAAACACACTGCCGTAAACAAAGCACGAAAAGAAAAACCACCATCAGCGCCGCAGCACAGATGTTGGCGGATTGTGCTGCCTTCGGTTCGTCCGTCTCAAGATGTCATTCATCATGAGGCTGCTGCATCGCGGTAGAAATTGTGGAAGGTGTGCAGCAAAAAAAAAGAAGACATAAACACACTCGTACAGCAAATGTTGCCGTTAGTCTTTTGTGAATGGGAATACACATGATGATGGAACATAATGCACAGCAACATTTGTTTGTGCAAAACGATTACAACAAAAGGGACGCGCCCGCGCCCGGGAGAAGCAAAACTCTGTGACAGATTGAGCAATTAATTCACTGCTCATGAAATGAGCCAGCCTTGCCGGATGGATGCGAGTGCCGTTGTTCCTTGGAAGTGATGAATTTGAAAAAAAAACACGAAAAGATGAATAATGCCGTGACTAATTTTGGAGTGTATGTGTTTGCCGTACATTTGCATATGAAATAGCTGCGTGAGATTTTAAAATGAGCGATAAGGTTGCTGATTGGCCACGGTTAAAATCACAAGTGAGCTAAAGAACTCTAATTTATCACTTCTTTTGTGCACTAGTGTTAGGGTCTAAATGCAATGCGTAAAATTAGTTTCACGTTTTCCGAGGTTTATTAAAACATTTTCCCTTCAAAAGAGTGTCCATTTCACTTCAAATAGTACTAAAAATGTCCATCACAAATGCAGCACAAAAAAGCGAAACATAAATTATGCTACATTATGGACCGTGGTCGCTAGCAGCAGTCTCCATTGTCCATTCGACCCTCTGGACTGACATACAGCGATACAGCGACCGATAGATAGGCTAGAGACAAGAGCACAGTGTAGAAGGACGTAAAGGCAAAACAAATAAGTGCAGCACCACTACAGACAGCGCCCTGCATTCGCGCGATGCGTCTGCATTCATGCGCATCCGAGAGGCACTCTGTATGCATTTTATGCTGGTTGGACGTTAGATGCGGCGGGCCGAAGGAAGGCGACAGCGACGCGAACGCACACAACATGCGTGCATTCGTCACATTCCTTTCAATCCCAACCGATAGACACGATCACGCTGACGGTTACATCCGTCCGTCTATTTCGCTGCTGCTGCTGCTTGCGTGTGTCTAGAGCGCGCGTAGTACATTCGGACGCGCAAAGTCTGAAACAGACACACACACACGCACAGATGTTGTGAGAGATGCACCTCGATGCACTCAGCACCAGTCGAAGCACATCGAATCGCTCGAATTGCGTTGTATCATGCTCTGTATCAAGAAATAAAAAAAATACAGAGGGGGCCCCCTTTTTTCCTCCTTTTAATTTCATTCCTCGTAATTTCCCTTTTCGTGTTTTTTTTTCATTCCCTTCTTGGCATGCGGCATGCCAGAACTATC